>NC_064426.1:1452500-1652500 GCF_023375975.1 Astyanax mexicanus
ACACAAACACACACTCTTACACCCTCTCTATCTTACACACACACACAAACACACACTCTTACACCCTCTCTATCTTACACACACACACAAACACACACTCTTACACCCTCTCTATCTTACACACACACACAAACACACACTCTTACACACATTCTTACACACTCTCTCTCACACACACACACAAATACTGGGTAGACTGGCAGAGTAAAACAGTAAACCTTACAAACCAGCAGCAGGAAACTCGCAGAGCCCTAATGGGAACATGCAGGACACTTTATAGAAAGCAGTGTGTTTGTGTGTGTGTGTGTGTGTGTGTGTGTGTGTGTGTGTGTGTGTGTGTGTGTGTGTGATTGTGAGCAGAGCAGGATGTCTTGCTGTACTCAAATAAGCAGTGTTATTCTTCCTGACATCCAGATCAACCTCCCTGTTTCTGTATTACTCTGTAAGTGTGTGTGTTTCTGTGTGTCTGTGTGTGTGTGTGTGTGTGTGTGTGTGTGTGTGTGTAAGATAGAGAGGGTGTAAGAATGTGTGTAAGAGTGTGTGTGTGTGTGTGTGTGTGTAAGATAGAGAGGGTGTAAGAGTGTGTGTGTGTGTGTGTAAGATAGAGAGGGTGTAAGAGTGTGTGTAAGAGTGTGTGTTTGTGTGTGTGTGTAAGATAGAGAGGGTGTAAGAGTGTGTGTAAGAGTGTGTGTTTGTGTGTGTGTGTAAGATAGAGAGGGTGTAAGAGTGTGTGTTTGTGTGTGTGTGTAAGATAGAGAGGGTGTAAGAGTGTGTGTAAGAGTGTGTGTGTGTGTGTGTGTAAGATAGAGAGGGTGTAAGAGTGTGTGTTTGTGTGTGTGTGTAAGATAGAGAGGGTGTAAGAGTGTGTGTTTGTGTGTGTGTGTAAGATAGAGAGGGTGTAAGAGTGTGTGTAAGAGTGTGTGTGTGTGTGTGTGTAAGATAGAGAGGGTGTAAGAGTGTGTGTTTGTGTGTGTGTGTGTGTGTGTAAGATAGAGTGTGTGTAAGAGTGTGTGTTTGTGTGTGTGTGTAAGATAGAGAGGGTGTAAGAGTGTGTGTTTGTGTGTGTGTGTGTAAGATAGAGAGGGTGTAAGAGTGTGTGTGTGTGTGTGTGTGTAAGATAGAGAGGGTGTAAGAGTGTGTGTTTGTGTGTGTGTGTAAGATAGAGAGGGTGTAAGAGTGTGTGTTTGTGTGTGTGTGTAAGATAGAGTGTGTGTAAGAGTGTGTGTGTGTGTGTGTGTGTAAGATAGAGTGTGTGTAAGAGTGTGTGTTTGTGTGTGTGTGTAAGATAGAGAGGGTGTAAGAGTGTGTGTGTGTGTGTGTGTGTGTAAGATAGAGTGTGTGTAAGAGTGTGTGTTTGTGTGTGTGTGTAAGATAGAGAGGGTGTAAGAGTGTGTGTTTGTGTGTGTGTGTAAGATAGAGAGGGTGTAAGAGTGTGTGTTTGTGTGTGTGTGTAAGATAGAGAGGGTGTAAGAGTGTGTGTAAGAGTGTGTGTGTGTGTGTGTGTGTGTGTAAGATAGAGTGTGTGTAAGAGTGTGTGTTTGTGTGTGTGTGTAAGATAGAGAGGGTGTAAGAGTGTGTGTTTGTGTGTGTGTGTAAGATAGAGAGGGTGTAAGAGTGTGTGTTTGTGTGTGTGTGTAAGATAGAGAGGGTGTAAGAGTGTGTGTAAGAGTGTGTGTTTGTGTGTGTGTGTAAGATAGAGAGGGTGTAAGAGTGTGTGTTTGTGTGTGTGTGTAAGATAGAGAGGGTGTAAGAGTGTGTGTAAGAGTGTGTGTTTGTGTGTGTGTGTAAGATAGAGAGGGTGTAAGAGTGTGTGTTTGTGTGTGTGTGTAAGATAGAGAGGGTGTAAGAGTGTGTGTTTGTGTGTGTGTGTAAGATAGAGAGGGTGTAAGAGTGTGTGTTTGGATCTTTTGCTCCCTCTGATCTCCAATAACAGGAGCCTCATTTCCTCTCTTTGGTCTGCGCTGGTGTGGCTTCCAGATGTGTGGAACAGCGTGTGTGTGTGTGTGAGTGTGTGTGTGTGTAATTCACTCTCACCGCCTCCCCTCTGGGAAGATGCTCTGAACAGTAGTGGGATCAGGAGGCTGTGGCACGCTGTGAGGTTCCTCTGATGTTCCTCCTGGGTTGCTGTGGTGTTCTCTGGGTGAACCTCTTGTTCCTCGGATTACAGTATAATTCATATACTATACAGTGAAGATCACACACTTCAAACTCATCTACACTAAAATAATGCAGTAAGATAGCTGTAATATAGTGAATATAATGCTGATATATTGTAGTGATTACAGTATTATAGTTTATTAATAAGTTTATTGGGGGGTAAATCTGTTCTGTAACTGAAAGGAGGATCTAGTACCTGTTGGTTCCTCTATGTTCTGGATATAAGATGAGATTGAGAGGGTTGGGTTTGGAGGTTCTACAGGTTCTGTATGGATCCTGCAGCACATTTACCCACAGATGTTGCTACAGCTGGGCCTGTAGATCCTGTAGCTCTACACTCGTAGGTTGAAGCTGAAGCTGATGAGTCCCTGCTGCTCCATAATAAGTGCTGGATTGGTGATAAATCTGGAGAGTTTAGTGAGTATAGTAGGCACACAATATGATCGATTAGTAATAAATAAATAAATAAAGATAGAGGCCCTCAAGAGTTAGTCAGTTTATGGACAAATGTGGTAATTGTGTGAGTTGAACCTCTTAGTGTAAATTAAATTTTTACCATTTTCAGAAAGGACATTAGATCAGATAATCACATGAGGTCTGAAGGTGGCAATAGAGATTTATAGTGTAAAAGTAAACGTCTCCCAGCTATTAAAAATTTAAAAAGACAAAACTTTTAATTTGAAGATCATTCTTGACCCTACCATGGATTTAATATTAAATAAGATATGACTATGACTCTCCTGCTTCAATCAGTCCAATTTATTAACCAGGAAAATTGTGTTCTAGCGCACCATAGTGGCATTTTTTCACCAATTTCTCACCAGGAGGTACACTACCCACAACCCTTAACTTTTTCTGTGCTTTGTATTGGCCAACTGGGACCACAGCTGTAATCATTTACTTATATATTTTCTAAAATTCTAAATATATAATTGTAGACTATACACCAAACTGTAGATCATATCAGTGAAGCAGCCACATGTTTACCAAACACTGAGCACCAAAAACACGCCTCACACGCCTCACACTGTCCCCCAGCTGGTTTTACTGGAGCTTCAACTTTCCTACAGGCTCAAAGTACACGAGCAGCCTGACGTCAGGGATCAAATATTATCTGACAGCAGAAGCAGCGTGAACATGGAGTCTGGAGATCACCACAGGTACAGTAATCTATACCTCTAATACTCTATACCTGTGTTATAGTATTTAATATCATACATCAGTTACTACAGACAATAAATTATACACCATAATAATGTGCTACAATAGGGGAATGATCAGTGTTACGTTTCCTGTAGATTATATATTTACTCTTATTTACACTCAGAACGCTGTCTCAATGACTAGAGTCACATGACTAGAGAAGCACAAACCTTTCCATAAGATTATATACAGTATTTAGTACCACTTTAAAATAAGACTACCTTTATTAAGGGTTTATCAATGGTTTACAGTTAGTTTATTAATGTTACTAATTAGGATGTTATTACCTTAAAATCATTAATAATCAGTTATAATACATATACGAAGAAAGGGCAACAATGACCTGTTGTTTGTCAAATAGTGAACTATATTACACAGCCATCTATATTGTTGCCCTTTCTACGTATGTGTTATAACTGATTATTAATGATTTTTAAGGCATTTACAACCTAATTGGTAACCATTAATAAACTAATTTTAAACCATTTATAAACCCTTTATAAAGGTAGTCTTATTTTAAAGTGGTACCCAATATTTATATAAGTAAAAGAGGTATTTTTATATATTTCATCTGTACATTTTTTACGTTATATATATATTTCAGTTAGGTGGATAATTTATATATGGACATAATATAACAGCATGTGAACTTAATTTAAATACTCCAGAATATAGAGTTAATTACAGGTAGACACTCTCACTTTAATTGGGTTTATTCTAAAGTTATATACATACAATTTTACAATACATACTGTATGTTTGAAATAATATGAGAATAGATTAAACACAGACAATGTATTTATTTGTATTGTGTATTTTATTTATTTAAATATTTGCAAATATACACATTTAACATCTTTAACTAACTGATGACTAATTAATGTATTTTTAAGTATAATTCTAAAAAATATATTTTTTCGCAGTTTTTTTTACATTGTTTTTAATTGTTTTTTTTTTCCACAGTAAATTATTATTATATATATATATTTTTATTATATACACTTGTTTGTGTGGGTTGATGACTAAATGAAGTTACTATATTATTATTACTATATTAGTGTTTTCTAACTTCACTAAAGCCTGAAAACTTGTGGCTGAATGCAATCAAATCCTCACAGCAATGTGTTAGAAACAAATTAGTAGAAAGTCCTCTCTGGACAGTAGAGACAGTTACTCAAACAAAAGCAGGATAAACTCTTTTTAAATATCCTTGATTTTAGAAGAAATAATGAATTAGAACAGCTGTCCCAAGACTTTTGTCCATATAGTGTTTATTTAACAGCTCAAATTTACTATGAGGGTTCCCAAACTTTTGAATGGTACTTTAAAGGCGCTGTGCCTTTAAAATGTGTGTGTGTGTGTGTGAGAGTGTGCGTGAATGTGTGTGTGAGAGTGTGTGTGTGTGTGAGTGAGAGACTGTGTGAATATGTGTGTGTGTGTGTGTGTGTGTGTGAGAGTGTGTGTGTGTGTGAGTAAGAGACTGTGTGAATATGTGTGTGTGTGTGTGTGTGTGAGTGTGTAAGGGGAGGGGCTGGAGTGGTGTGTTGTGTGTTATTGCAGGGCTCCACATGCTCAGCAGCAGAACTCTCTCACTGCGCTGGAGCTCTCGCGCCCTTTCCCTTCTCCTACTTTATTACCCAGCAGCCCCTTCCCTACTCTCCTCTCGCGCTCTCTCTCTCAGTCTCTCTCTCTCTCTCTCTCTCTGCCCTCTCCAGCATGGCATCTGGTGGGCAGCGAGCGCTGGCAGAGGAGCAGGTTCGCGTTCTGGAGGAGAACTTTACTAAAGTTACTAAACACCCCGACCAAACCACACTGATGCTGATCGCCGCCGAGGCCGGACTCACCGAAGAGGAGACAGCGGTGAGTAACATATATATTACCATGTTATATAGCATTAATTACAGGTAGACACTCTTCTCTCACTGATCACTGTCTTTATTCTTTATGTTTATTTGGGTTTAGTATTCTAATGTTATATAGAGTTAATTACAATTATAGACTCTCATAGACCACCGACTTTATTTTTTATGTTATATAGATGTTATATAGAGTTAATTAATTACAGGTAGACACTCTTCTCTCACTGATCACTGACTTTATTCTTTATGTTCATTTGAGTTTATTAATTGAAATGTTATATAGAGTAAATTACAGGTAGACATTCTTCTCTCACTGATCACTGATTTTATTCTTTATGTTCATTTGGGTTTATAAATTCTAATGTTATATAGAGTTAATTAGAGGTAGACACTCTTCTCTTACTGATCAATGTCTTTTTATTTGGTGTTTATTTGAGATCATTCTGATGTTATACAATATAAACACAGATATAGCACTAAGGTGAGTCACCTGGTCGTGTAGGTGAGGTGGCCGCACCTCCTGGTTTGTTGGGATGGACGTGTTGGGTCAGGCTGAATGGGAGTAAGAGTCCTGTGGAGATGAAAGTTATCAGACAGTCTAGACTCGAACCCTGCAGACACTCAAACTGCTCCACTGGGAGTTTCATCATCATGTAAAGCTTCTGGAGCCAGAATCAGTGTGTTAGAGTGGAGTTGTTGTTGTGGAGAAAGTGTGTCATGGTTTAGTGTCTGATGTGTTAAACTATGTTTACACTTGGTATTATTGTGTTTCCTGGGTGATGTGTGGATGACTACAACTCCCATAATTCACCTGCACCCACTAACTATCAATCAGCCCTCACTACAACTCCCATAATTCACCTGCACCCACTAACTATCAATCAGCCCTCACTACAACTCCCATAATTCACCTGCACCCACTATCAATCAGCCCTCACTACAACTCCCATAATTCACCTGCACCCACTAACTATCAATCAGCTCTCACTACAACTCCCATAATTCACCTGCACCCACTATCAATCAGCTCTCACTACAACTCCCATAATTCACCTGCACCCACTATCAATCAGCTCTCACTACAACTCCCATAATTCACCTGCACCCACTATCAATCAGCCCTCACTACAACTCCCATAATTCACCTGCACCCACTATCAATCATCCCTCACTACAACTCCCATAATTCACCTGCACCCACTATCAATCAGCCCTCACTACAACTCCCATAATTCACCTGCACCCACTATCAATCAGCCCTCACTACAACTCCCATAATTCACCTGCACCCACTATCAATCATCCCTCACTACAACTCCCATAATTCACCTGCACCCACTATCAATCAGCTCTCACTACAACTCCCATAATTCACCTGCACCCACTATCAATCAGCTCTCACTACAACTCCCATAATTCACCTGCACCCACTATCAATCAGCTCTCACTACAACTCCCATAATTCACCTGTTCAATCAGCTTCATTTACAAGTAAATACAAGTGAGTGTGTTCCCAATTCACCTACTGGGGGATAAAATTTCATGATCAGTTTACACACTGCTGTCCCATAACTTTTGGCACTTGTAGCACACAGATCTCTGCAGTGTTTGTCCTGTGGGGTGATTTCCAAATGCAAATGCGACCCTGATGACGCTAATTTGCATAATACTCTGCAGCCTGTCCTCTGCTTCTGATTTGAATGTTCAGAACCTGAAGTGCAGAACTCAGATACGCCCAAAGCCTGATCAAACAGTCATGTGACCTTTAGAAGCTTCATAAACATGTTATAAACTGGTCCAACCTGCCTGCGGGGTTTAGAGAGGGTGGGGTTCAAATCTCCAGTTCAGGAGACAATCCTCTGACCTCATCCTGGATTAACCACTCACTCCCTCCTTCACTCCTACAGGTGGAGGTGTGGTGTCGGGATGGGCGGGGCTTGTAATTGTCATGTTATAGAGATGCATCATTGGCCCCGGGTTATATAATCTTCACTGTTCATCATAAAAATCATCCTTTTATGTACAAAGCGTGTCCATAAATGTCTAAATATTTGTGGACACACCTTCTATTGAATGCATTGAGTCAGACACTTTAAGTTGCATTAGGGTGGTAATTAATGACTATTTTATAGTTATAGTCTATAACTATAGTTTATAGTTATAGTCATAATAATGACACAACAATCACTTTTATTACCAATGTGATTGCACCTTGCACTTTGTTCATTATTTACTGACCATTAACAACTGCACTGCTCTATCTATCTGTCTGTCTGTCTGTCTGTCTGTCTGTCTGTCTGTCTATCTATCTATCTATCTATCTATCTATCTATTATAGTTATAGTTATATCGTCTCCCGGTCCAACTCATGTTTTACTGCATTTTTACTGCTTTTAGGGCTGTACTGAGATTCTGTGGGACATTTTGATAGATGACCTATAGTATCTATATAAAATTACGTATCACTTCTGTTTCTGAATCAGTTTCTCTGATTTTGCTATTTATAGGTTTATGTTTGAGTAAAATGAACATTGTTGTTTTATTCTATAAACTACAGACAACATTTCTCCCAAATTCCTAAAAAATATTGTCATTTAGAGCATTTATTTACAGAAAATGAGAAATGACTGAAATAACAAAAAAGATGCAGAACTTTCAGACCTCAAATAATACAAAGAAAACAAGTTCATATTCATAAAGTTTTAAGAGTTCAGAAATAATCAATATTTGTTGGAATAATGCTGGTTTTTAATCACAGTTTTAATTTCATGCATCTTGGCATCATGTTCTCCTCCTCCACCAGTCTTACACACTGCTTTTGGATAACTTTATGCTGCTTTACTTCAAACAGAACCAAAGTGTTATGTTCTAGACAATGACTGGGTCAGAACTTCTCCAGAACATCAGGCAGGTCTGTAGTGGTACCTAGTACCTACCAACAGTGTGCAATGAAGGAGAACCAGAGATGGTTCTAATGTTATGGCTGATATACAAGCCTCTATATGTGTTTGTTAGCCTGATCTACACAACAGGAAACGTAAAGTTGGCCTTAGGTCAGCGAGCCGAAACAACGTCTGCGGTCCACACACACACACACACACACACACACACACACACACACACACACACACACACACACACACACACACACACACACACACACACACACACAGTCAGAAACAATGCACTGCCATTTAAATCTTCACTGTGGTCACTGCTCCTCCTCCCGACGAATAGCAGAGCTTCTTTTTCTCACACTCACACACACACACATGCCCACTGAGCCACCCCACAGGGGCTTTTATTCTCTGTTTTTAGATGTGGTTTTCTTGTGTAAAACACTCTTTTCCCAGAAGGCAGTTGGGGATTTAGTGAGACCTCAGCCTCGGCCATTGTGTAACAGTCTGCTTCTTTAGAACTAGGAATGCACCGAATATTTGGCAACCGAAAACATGGCAGAAAATGCTTATAATGTTCAACTGAATAAGTGGAAAGAATAGCCAAATAATACATTAATTTGTTTAGAAAAATGACATGATTTATTAAATTTAAGTCATATTGCAGTGATTCCTCTAAAGTTAGGATTGTTTTTAGCAGCTGTAGCAGCTCATAGAGAGGTGTTGAAAATATTCTGTGTTCAAAATAATATTTAAAGTTGTAGTTTAACTTTGATAAATTGACGGCCTGTCCAGGTTCTGTTTTTGTCCCTGTTTGTGTGGTTTCAGCTTTGGCCAAAATTTTATTTTTATTTTGGTGCATCACTGCTCCAAAGTCTGAACTGTTGTGTAGCCAGTGACGAACTCAGACTGTTTAAAGGCGTCTGAGTAAATAGCACATCCTGAAAAATGTAAACATGCAAAAAGCCATGATGCTCCATATAAATCTTATAAAATATCTTATAAAATGTTCATTAATTAGGAGGTAAATTTGTTTAATGTTTCAAAAAATACTGGCACACCTTATTTTTATAAATTAGGGCACGTTTTCTTCTTTTATCTTGTTTAATTTGGTTTAATTCAGTGGGTTACTGTGGTATCTGTATGAGTTGCTGTGGTGCCTGCAATGAGTTGCTGTGGTATCTGCGAGGGTTGCTGTGGTACCTAGTATGTGTTGCTGTGGTATCTGTGTGCATTGCTCTGGGGTCTACATGAGTGGCTGTGGTATCTGTATGGGTTGCAATGGTGTCTACAATGAGTTGCTGTGGTATCTGCAATGAGTTGCTGTGGTATCTGCATGGGTTGCTGTGGTACCTGTGTGGGTTGCTGTGGTACCTAGTATGTGTTGCTGTGGTATCTGTGTGCATTGCTCTGGGGTCTACATGAGTTGCTGTGGTATCTGCATGGGTTGCTGTGGTACCTGTGTGGGTTGCTGTGGTACCTAGTATGTGTTGCTGTGGTATCTGTGTGCATTGCTCTGGGGTCTACATGAGTGGCTGTGGTATCTGTATGGGTTGCTGTGGTATCTTTATGAGTTGCTGTGGTATTTGCGTAGGGTGCTGTGGTATCTGTACGGGTTGCTGTGGTGTCTACATGAGTTGCTATGGTATCTGTACGGGTTGCTGTGGTATCTGTATCAAAAAGGTGTTCTGAAACTGCAGTTTAGGTTTAAAACAATGCATGGAATTACGGGCTGTGGTCATTGTGCCTCAAGTACCAGTATTTGTATGTAGATAATTGAAAGAAAAACTGTATTAATGTTTTAATTTGCAATTATAATATGATTATATATTAAATTCTCTCTCTCTTTCTGTCTCTCTCTCTCTCTGTAGAAGTGGTTTAGGAAGCGTAATGCTCAGTGGAGGCAGTCGGAGGGTTTGCCGGCTGAACTGGGATCAGTAAAAGACTGAGGACTGAAAAATCTCATTACCAGCACACCTCTATCTCTCCATCTCTCTCTCTCCATGGTTGGCCTCCTGTCTCTCTCTCTCTCTAATCTGCCGTTCTTCATCCATTCTTCAGCAGAGGAGCTCCTCCATCCTCCCGCCTCCCTGCAGAGCTTCTAAAAGACTGTTCACTTTCATTTGTTTGTTTATTGGTTTGTTTGTTTGTTTGTTTATTGGTTTGTTTGTTTGTTTATTGGTTTGTTTGTTTGTGGCGTTTCTCTGTACTCTGGATCTGTGTTAATAAGCTGAATGTGAATGCTATATTGTGTAAGTTTTATTTTATTGCAGATATAACTCTCATGTTTAAATAAATAAATATTGTATATATGTTTAACTGAATGCAGATGCAGATTTTTTTTTGTGTTAGATATAGAAGAATCTAATTATGTTCTGATGACTTTATAACATGAACAAAACTAAAATTCCTCAGTAAAAGTATTATATTATAATAATGCAATATATTAATCAGTGGTAAAAGTCAAAATATCTCCAAAAATAGCTGCACACAACAGGAATCAACCAACAGGAATGAATCATGGTGGTTAGTGTTACCAGACTGTCATCTGCAGGCACTGTGTGAGACTACTGGAGTTATTATGGGATGGATTATCACAGGAGGAACATTAGGAACCTCTACAACTCCATGCTGAGACTTAAGGCATGTTACAGTGCTACACATGCGTTAAACATGTATGTGTAGATCAATATATATATATATATATATTACCCTAAATAGCAGAATAAATTCATAATCATGTATTGATCCTGATCACTTTTATCTTTCTTCTGAATAGAATTACAATCCCACACTTCAATCTGGATGCAGAGTGTGTTCATGTATTAAACATAAAAATTCTCAAAGAAGTTGTTTTTACACCCAATATGTTTAAATTAAAAGATAAATGAATATAAATAAGGCTACAGTTTACAGTGTATGTTTGGATAGTACTGTAGTGTAACTATAACTTTAGCTTAACAGCCACAATTACACACATTCCATACTGTGTGTGTGTGGTGTGTGTGTGTGTGTGTAAGCATGTGTTCTGGTTGGAGTTGAGGGGTGTGAAACTTGTCACACACCCAAATAGGAAAAACAAACATGTTCTTTAGAACTGAACACAAATACTCCACTGTAGAAAAGCTGGCACACACACACACACACACACACACACACACACACACTACAGTGAATCCAGGTGAATACTATGAATATATTGTACTTACTGACCAGCTAAACCACTGGCTGGCAGACTCAGGGTAGGGGCAGCGGTGGCAACTGCCCCCCTTGTTCCCCCATGATTGCAGATAAATCACTAAAGTGCCCTCTGCAGTGGCAAAAACGAGTCAACGTGCCTCATTGGCTGCCCTTTACACTGCATTTTTTAGGGTGCACTTTCTTACAGCAAAAATATGATGATGTTCCTCTAGAGGAAGAACATTATACAGTATGTCTTAATGAGTTCTCTTATATGGTTTCCCAACCAATAGAAAAGTGTGCATTATTGAATGCCCCTATTTAACACAGTGACTCAAAGGGGTCTTAATTAAGGATGATGACTGTATTATCATGCATGGTGCATCATCGTTTTTTAGACACTGGTTAGGCCCTAAGTCCATCACTGAAATAAACCATCACATAAAATCAGTAGTCAGAAGCTGGTTGGTCGATCAGTAGAGCCAGTATGAACTGGCCCCCTTGTTCCCCCATGATGGCAGAACAATTATAACTTGGGGAAAAACGTGTAAATTAAATATAAAGTCTTCCAGGAGCTCCAGTTTCTCTCTACTGGCAGAATTTGTTTGTTTGGAACGGGACGTCCTGGCACTGGGCTGATCTGTCCCAGAATCTGTCCCACAGCAGCATTATGGGTTGCTATGAGGAATCATCAGACTCATGAGGAATCTGTCAGAGAGAGAAAGAGAGAGAGAAAGAAAGAGAGAGAGAGAGAGAGAGAATACAAAACAAACCAATGAACTGCCTGAAGTGAAAGCCAACTGGCTTCACCTCTCTCTCTCTTTGTCTTTCTCTCTTGCCTAGGTCTTTTAAGGAAAACTAATGAACTAAAAGTGAAAAACAATATATTAGTGTATTGTAAAATAAATCTTCAAAAATCATTAATGGGTTAACCGCTTACAGCTGGTAAGTAGCAATAGAAATAAACAGATTTTGGGGCTCCAAATTGTCCAGCGGTCCAGCGATCAGGAGATCGCCAGTTCGAATCCCGGTTATGCAGCTTGCCACCCTTTGCCCTGAGAGAGCACAATGGGTAGTCTTGCTGTCTCTGGGTGGGTAGATGGTGCTCTTTCTCCTCATCAGTCCTAGAATGATGTGGATCAGCACAAAGTCGCTGCACTTTCCTCCGATTCGGCAATTCGAAAAAGAGGCAGAGTCTGACTTCACATGTGTTTTGGAGGAGGCGCGTGCTAGTCTTTATCATCCTGATGTTGTGGCATCACTAGTGAGTGGGTTGGGTTATCGGCCATATAAATTGGGGGGAAATGGGATAAAAATAAAACAATAAAATTACAAAAAATCAACTGATTTAAAAAAACACTTTCATCATCATAATAACTAGAAAAAGACACAGAAACACACAGAGAACTATGTATCTTTTAAAAGTAGAAGTTATTTCTTTTCTTTAGAGAAATTACAGATGAAGTCAGAGAGCGGTGAGTACTGTTTCCTTCGCCTTCAAATAAAGACTCTTAGAAACTGGAGAAAATAAACTGCTACAGGAAGACGTCTGGCTGACCCACATGGAAACAGCAGCTTTAGCCTTTAGCTCTTTAGATTAACATGATTAAGAACTGAGTCTCAGTTTCAGCAGAGAAGAGAATTAGAATTAGAGTAAATCTGACAGGAGAAGAACTGCAGTAATAAAGATATTGATAAGAGATAATAAAGATAAATAAAAAAAAACAGATTGTCTTTTGATCTGTGGTGAATTTTACTATTTTTACTGTTTTATTTGATTAATTTCAGATGGTTAAACATGAGTCAGTTTGAATTGGAGAAGTGTTTCTCTCTGTTAACCCTGTAGATCACTGTCTAGTCTCTGATTGGCTGGATCTCATGGTAAATGATGTAAGAATGAGAATCATTACTGGAAAATGTCAGAATGTCACGTCAACCACCCTCCCTCCATACATCCCATCAGCCGCTGACAGACAGCAGAGTGACATCAGCCCTCAGCTATGCAGCTACATCTCACCAACAGATGCTCAACAGGAGTAAAATCACACTAATCACACATACACACACAAACCCATACTAAACATATTACACAAACATTACGCACACATCACACCCAACTCACACACACACACTCTGACTCTAGTTATTGTGATGTTATTAGGTAATCACACTTTTGTTCTTCTTAAGGTTTATTATCTTTATATTTATTCACTTCTCCTCCTTCAGTTTTCATCATATTGACTCATTTCCAGCTCTGATACGTCCACCCAGATCAGTAATAGCGTATTTATATACAGCTTTAGGACACGATTAAAAGTTTTAATGCAGAACTCATCCAAACAAAATATATTCTGCCCTAAACTCTCCCATACTAACACACTAAATGTGTTCATAAACTTTTAAACCCCAGAATTCAAACCTCTTTACAGGTCACTTTTCTTGAGTGACATTTACTAACTTTGGCAAAATCATAGAAGTAACAGTGCAGTTTTATGTTTTATGATATACTAACTGATCCAATTCGCAGTTCTTATGAAATTAGGGTACATTTTTTCACCAATAGGAATGGAAAGCAGAAAACTGCAATATCAAATCACAAGTTTTGACCACCCAAAATTTAGCCAAAGGTTGAACACAGATCAATTAGCCAAAAGCAATTGCATTCCACTGCTTACCCAAATATTTTCAGACCCCAACATTTAGCCAAATGTTTTGAGATTCCACCATTTAGCCCAACTTCTTTGGCTTTTAGACTATTTCGGAAAAAAAAAAAACATTTAGAGCCCAACTTTAAACCAAGTGTTTTTTAGACCCTAACATTTAACCAGATGTTTTTGGACCCAACCACTTAGCCAAAATTTTGGACTTCACCAATTAGCCAAACATTTATGGATCTCACCATTTAACCAAATGTTGTTGAACCCCATCATTTAGCCAAGTGTTTTTAGACTCCAACATTTAACCAAATTCCAACTTTTGTCTAAATGTTTTTGGACCCCACCATTTAACCAATAGTTTTTTTTAATTTACCACTTAACCAAATTTATTTGGAACTCAACATTTTGCCAAACATGTTTGGACCCTACCATTTAGCCAAATGTTTTTGGACTTTACCATTTAGATAAACATTTTTAGACGCCAACTTTTAACCAAGTGTTTTAAACCCCAACATTTAGCCAAATGTTTTAGGGCTCCATCATTTAGACAAGTATCTTAACTTAAAAAAAACAAATAACACCTCAGCAACTACCATTGAAACAACCAAGCAACACTTTATCAACCAAATTGCAACCAATTATCATCACTTCAATAATCCAAGATCAATCTTGGTCATACTGGTTGTCTAGCTTGTTCAGGTTGACCATGTTTGTAGACCAGATAAACCATCAAACTCAAACAAATATATACCTTCTACTGGTTAAGAGATAAACTGGTCAACCAGCTTAACCAGCAGGAAAAGGTCTTTAGGCATCGTTGAGCAACAGTGGAGGAAGTCAGGCGGCTTCATAACGACGCAACAACAGCTAAACCTCAGATTGGGAAACAGCAGACATCCTGGCAGATCTCGCTCCTCCATCGTTCTGGAGAAAAACATGAAGAAGTGAAGAAAACGAGAAGAGCGCTCTACAGGAGCCGCAGGGTGATAGGTGTAGAAATGGAGTCCCGGCTGATCTGAAGAGCAGATGGCGGCGGTTTGAGGAGTCTGGCTGTGTTCTGTGAGATCCGTGAGGAACAGGACTCAGAGCTTTGTGAGCCGGCCGAGTCGAGCTGGATGTCTGCTTAAAACAACCCAGTGCTTCCAGATTCAGACAGAAACGCTCCAAGTTAAAGTGTAAAAAAACAGAAAATGGATCAATTACAATAACACACGGAAACCAGACATCTTCTCAGTGATTTTTATTTCCTCCATTTTCTCTTTCTCTATAAATATACACTGGGGATACGCATATGGCATAAAAAAAGCATTTGTTTGATGAAATAATAATAGAGACAAACGTATTTGAAGTCATATTGCAGTGATTCCTCTAAAGGTTTGTTGATAAATATGGTGGGATGAAGGATATCTACAGTACACAATGTTAGGCAGGTGGTTTTAATGTTCTGGCTGATCAATGTAGATTTTATGCTCAGTCCAGGTCCCGTGGGGGGATGTAGTCCTTACAGAGGGACTTGGGGGTGGACAGCTGTCTCACACGAGCGCTAGCTGTCGCCCTGCTCGCTCCTCTCGACACCTGGGAGTCGCAACAGTATAAACACACACCAAAATATATTCAGAATAATTTACTAATAGTTTTTAAATATATATATTAAAGAGTATACCGCTATCTGCATATTTCAGTTCTTAGAAATGCATAATTACAAACAAGTTATCAAAACACACACATCTATACAGACAACCAAACACCTATATAAACAAACACGAATGCATACAAAGACATACACACCTATACAGACACACCTACAGGCATCTACACTACAACTACACACACACACACACTCTCTTACAGGCCGGATGGGGCTCTCGGGGCGGCTGGGAGGGTAGAACAGGCTGCTCTCTCTGAGTTTGGGTAAACACAACTGCTCCAGTCTGGAGGTGATCCGAGCTGTTTTAGCTGCGTGGGTGATGTGTGTTTCTACTGCCTGAAACACACACACACACACACACACACAGAGAGATACACACAGTGATCACGCAAAAAATATCTAGTTGTTGTGTGTGTGTGTGTGTTTCTGACCTGGCGGTTGACCCTGAAGTCGGGGTGTGTGGTTTTGGGGCGGGCCAGTTGGACGATACGCGGAGATACGAGGGTTTTCTGCACCCCGGGGCTGATGTGCCACACAGGACAGCTGTACTCACACCAGTCTGAATGAGGACTGAAACACACAACAGCAAAATACCTGTTAAACTCTCACTTTAATTATTTTAAAATGTTTTGCATTGTAGATTAATACTAAAGTCATCCAAACTATGTGATATATAGTGAATAGCCCTATTTAATATATTTAATGTATCTAAAATGATCTAATCCATACTATGAGAAGACAGAACTACACAAATGACTTAGGGTCAGGCAATTAAAAAAAAAACAATTTCAAGAATTTTGAGTCATGTATCCTCAAGTACAGCCACTGCAAAGACCATCACAAATGTTAAAATGATGGAACTGGCACTCATCAGGACCACCCCAGGAAAGGAAGAGTAAGAGACTGCCATACTCCTGTCTTCTTTGTGTTTCTATTGTATTCACATCTCTGTCCTAGTCTGGATTCACCACAAAATCCCAGTTGGCCTCCAGTTCATCAGTTTGGCTACCAGTATCATTACACTTAAACTATCCCTCAGAGTTCAACACAATCCACTTTTAGATCTGCTACCATAAACCCCAGCACCCTCAGAGGAGCCTTATTATCCGTCCAATCACAGGCTCTCAGCTGCGCCGGGCCTGAACCCGGTCCAGAGATCCAGAACAGTCTGCAGCCCATGTGTTTCCACCTAAAACACATTACATAACCCAAACCCAGAGAGCCACAGATCAGAGAAATGCCGTTCGGCTGCTACTGCAGATGTTTGGTGGAGATTAAGACCACGAACACCAAGCCTGAAGCTGCTTCTGAAGAGTTTAGGCAAAAGAACAAAGTCCAGAACTTTTTGGACGCCTGCTTTTTCAACGCTTTTGCTGAAATCAAGGGAATTAAATGAGAATTTGTCCTCACTTTGCTGCAGTATCAGCCAAGCTAACATTTTTTTGTAAGTTTACCAAAAATGAAACACTAGGAAGGAACAAGGGTGGAGGCCATATTTTTTGTTTTTGTTCAGCAGGTCTCTCCGCTGGGTGGTGAGACCTGTAAAGCTAAGCTAAATTAAGTAAACAAGTCTATAATTCTTAAAAAAAAAAATATTTTAAAGTCAAGTGCTGGATGGTAATCTACACAGATTTCTCTCCTAAAACCTATTATTTTTATTTGGGTGAGTAAAGCGCTTTCCTGTTTACGTACAGTTATACTATAATAAGGCTGGGTGCAGCAGCATTAGCAGCTAACTGCTAGCGCTAGCTGTTGTTAATCTAATGCTGCCTGACAGCGCTACACTGAGGAACCCTGAACAGCAAAAGAGCTAGCCCTTTGCTAGCATAGTTAGCGACCAATGCTAATACTATTCCAGTCTCGGTGCTGGAGAAACTTCACTGAAACTTCTTTATAATGCTTTACTTCAATGGAGTGTTTTTTTTTGTGTTGATGCTTGCCATCAGATGCCAGAGCCCTGAGAGAGCACAATTGGCTCTCTTGCCCTCTCTGGGTGGGTACAGTACAGTAGATGGCGCTTTTTCTCTTCTTTCATCACTCCTAGGGTGATGTGGATCAGCACAAGGCTGCGTCTGTGAGCTGATGTATCAGAACCGAGTCGCTGCGCTGAAATAAATTATAAAATGAATTCCTTTAATTTCAGTAGAAATTAATAAGTGAATGAGCAGCCGTCCCAACACTTCTGACCATGGTGTGTAGTGTAGGTTTGAGATCTACAGTTCAGATTGTGGGCTCGTAATTGACTCTAATAGTGAGGTAAGATTTATGAAATACAATCTTCCCTGGACTTCCGCAGCCGTTAGTGAGCGACCCGGTGATTCTGAGTCACACAAAGCGAGGTATTGTTCCTCAAATCGTTCCTCCTCCTCCTCCAATCCTCTTCTCTCTCTCTTCCTTTTCTCAGTTCCCTCCCTCTCTCCTCTCTCTCCCTCCCTCCCTCCATATCGTCTCCAGGAATAACAGATGTCAAAATCTTGCCTTCCTCCTGTGTAGACTCTAATTTTAGTCATCAGAGGCCGACTGGAGTTCAGAGACTCAAGAGAAATCGAGACAAATGTCCAACTAAGCTTCTTTAATATATATTTACATAGTTCTGTTTGTAAAATACATTCATTTTTAATAAAAGCATATATATGCAGCTGAAACACTAGGGAACAGCCTAGTGCAAAATCCCAAATTATATTATCAACATTGACATTTTAATATTTTAACATTATAGTCATTATGACTTTTAGAAAAATATGTGTTTTGGGGAGGGGGGGGGGTGTAGTGTACTATAGGACTCTGTGGGCGTGGCTTAAGCTTTTGTTCTTAATGGCTTTATTTTTTTCCCCTTACATTACTTTTACTTTTATACTTTAAGTTGTTTTGAAACCAGAACTTTTACTATTTCACTTACAAGAGTAAACAATTTTATTTTCAGGGACTGATGACTGTTTCTGCAGACTAGGCTGCTGCCACTAGGATCGAGAAATCGCTGGTTCGAATCCTGGTCATGCAGCTTACCATCAGCTGCCGGAGCCCTGAGAGAGCACAATTGGCTCTCTTGCCCTCTCTGGGTGGGTACAGTACAGTAGATGGTGCTCTTTCCCCTCTTTCATCACTCCTAGGGTGATGTGGATCAGCACAAGGCTGCATCTGTGAGCTGATGTATCAGAACCGAGTCACTGTGCTGTGCTGATTTTACATGTGTCGGAGGAGGCGTGTGCTAGTCTTCACCCTCCTGGTGTTGAGGCATCACTAGTGATAGGGGGAGTCCGGGTAGTTGGCCTCTTAAATTGGGGAGAAAATGGGTTAAAAATGAGAAATAAATGCCTAAAAATCTTTGAAACAAAACAAGAGCTCTGGCTCTTGATGCCAATCAAATGTAAAATTTTGCACAAATTGTCCACCCTGTCGTGCAACTTGCAAGGTAATAAAAAGTGATTAATCTGGTGTATTAATTTAATTTATTGATGCTTTTATATGTTTTGTGTGTAGTTTAACGGCTTCTCGGGTTTTCGAACCCGTGACCCCCTACCTCACAACCTGGGAGCTCCTGGACCGGGCCCTGGGGGTCGCCATGCGGGCGGCCTGCTCGTACTGGGTCTCGCGACAGGAAGGGCGGGAGGTCTTCGCCGCCCCCTCCTCCCTTTCCCTGCAGGAAGGACAGAGAGAGGATGTTTCGCATCAAAACAAAGAGAAAATCCGCCTTTTCATGCGCTAACAATGGGACGAGCCAGCGAGGGTAAACAGGGCGGGCGGCGGAGGAAAAAACAGCGGGTGTTTACCCGCCTCACGGGCACAGCTCTTTATAATCAGACCGATTCCTCAGATTCTCCGCGGTCAGAGGAGGATTGAGGATCTCAGAGCAGCCAAATCTACTTTCCTCATTAAATCGTTAAGGGTTTTACAGCTGTGCGCATAACACACATAACTCAGCGCTGATACCAACACCAGAGCCTCTACTGCAGATTCATCAGAGAATATCACTCTCTGAGAAGTTTAAGAAGTTTAAGAAGAGCTTCAATCCTGTCTTTGCTGTGAAGCGACACACTGCCCCAACACACTGCTGGTGTTTGATTGATCGATAAGTGAATGATACTCAGTCGCTCCTAGTAGTGATGGGAGGAACATTACTAACAGTGATCTCAGTGATCTGTGCAGAACATCCTGCAGATCCATGTGTTGCTGCTTTCTCTCCTGCAGAACTTTCATTTTTCAGCAGGATAATGTTCACCCACACACAGCAAGGGTTTCCCAGGAACACAGTCTCCACCAGATTGCAGCACTTCCTCGTCCTGCAGATCTCCAGATTTATCACCAATCCAGCATTTATGGAGCAGCTGGGACTCAGCAGCTGGGACCTACGAGTGTAGAGCTACAGGATCTACAGGCCCAGCTGTAGCAACATCTGTGGGTAAATGTGCTGCAGGATCCATACAGAACCTGTAGAACCTCCAAACCCAACCCTCTCAATCTCATCTTATATCCAGCATAGAGGAACCAACAGGTACTAGATCCTCCTTTCAGTTACAGAACAGATTTACCCCCCAATAAACTTATTAATAAAATATAATACTGTAATCACTACAATATCATTTCTGATGTCACTGAATTGCTAAAATATGGGGGATGATGTCACCACAGATTTTCATTACATTACATCACAGAGTGCACACATGTGGAGGAAAAGCTGGGGGCGGAGTCAGTCAGGTGTTTCCTGTAGTCTTGGAGGAATTGTTGGGGTCAGGGATGTGACATCAGTTACTCAGTGATACACAGAGTCTACAGATCAGACTGAAGATCAGGAGCTTCTTCAGCCGCAGATCTACTGAACGCTCTCCTAACAGGAAGCTGTGAGTTCCGGGTCGTACCTGAACAGGTTCAGGTGCAGGTTCTGGTTCAGGTTGGAGAAATCTGGTTTATTTTGGGCTAAAGTCTGAATCCTCGGAGAGGGAACGGCTCCTAACGCCCCCAAGGAGAGCAGCCATATTGACTCCTGGTTCCCCCACGTCAGCTTCCTACTGCACACACACACACACACACACACACACACACTATGGCAAGCCAACTAAGCCAAAACGTGTGGGAAAGAAACGCCTCCACGCGTAAAAATATGACGTGTCCACACGTAAAAAAATCACGTGTTGACAGATAAAGACGTAATCTTTTTACGTGTGGAGGCGTAAATTTATGCCGTCTGTACATCACGTGCTTTTTTTCACCTGTACAGACGTGGATATATTACGTGTACAGACGTAAAAAATTAACGTCTTGGGATTTACTGTCCATCTCAAAAAGCCGCAGTTGCAATATGCAGCCTGTAGATGGCAACATTTACTGAGCTGTAGAAGCAGTCTTAATATGCCTGTACAACACCTCATATCTGCTAGGACAGATTAAAATGTGGATAAACAAGTATTTTTAATGCCACAGTGCCCTACTCAGGGAACATAACATTCCCTACATTAACACACAAGAAATATAACTATTATTGCTAGGTGTAAGACAGATCCCACAGGGAAAGTCATATTAAGTCAAGTCGTATTATAGCGGCACAATTAACACTAAAGCAAGGCTGTTATTAAAAATGTTAGGTCTAAAAAAAAAATTAAAAAAATGAACTACAATCAATATAAACACAATATTTCAGTCCTAACTGTCCACACTTAAAGTCTTAACTTTTAAAATGTTATACTTTTAAATTGTAATTTTGCTTTTTTAAGCCCTAGTAAACAACATTCGGTGTTCAGCCACTGAATTTAGTAAATTTAGAGTCACAATTTCTCTGTATCTTTTATTAGTTTCTTTTACATTTTTATTGTCCTAAAGCAAATCAAAATGACAAAATAACCATAGATTATTGTGCAGATGACTAGTACTACAAAAACTAATAATAAAAATAATAATAATAATAATAATAATAATAACAATAATATGACTAATATATATACTATGAATTGCATTTTAATAAAATAGACATCCAAAGTATACAATACAAATAATACTATATTAAAATATAGCTTTTTTAAACTGTTTTAGCATTCTCTGTTTTATAGATGTGAAGTGTTTTTATTGTCTTTTTTTCGTTTTGAGCGCACGCCCCCCCCCCCCCCCCCCCCAGAGGATGGCGAGGAACCCGTATGTAATTTACTGTAATTTAATGTAATTTATTTAGAGCTAACAAGTACTGAAAGCAATGGCAGGGCGAAGATTTAGATTGCTTCAGGAAAACTTTAACAGAATTGTGAACAGCCATCTTCGCAGAGATGATACAGGTTCTACAATTCAACAGAAAATTTTGCAGAGCCATGATTGCACTGACCTAAAGGCAGGGTAAACACTATGGATATAAAATGGCGGGGGTTACATCATGTGAAATAGGGGGTACATCATAGACACATGATTACAACGTTTCAGTTATGTGGACCTTGCGTGCAGAGTGTGTATGAGTATGTATGGGGCTATGTCACGGTACGTAGACACTGCGTTGTAACCCACGTAAGCGTCTTATGAATATGGAATACAATACGTTGCATGACATCATGTGTTGTCAGGCTGCCTTATTACAATGCAAATATATGCATAGGCGCGTTTACCGATTGGATGTTAGATGCCAAAACGTGTATACACGAACAGTTTTACCGCCTGTACACGTGATTTTTTTTACGTGTGGACACGTCATATTTTTACGCGTGGAGGCGTTTCTTTCCCACACGTTTTGGCTTAGTTGGCTTGCCATACACACACACAC
Organism: Astyanax mexicanus; assembly: GCF_023375975.1. Classification (NCBI taxonomy): domain Eukaryota; kingdom Metazoa; phylum Chordata; class Actinopteri; order Characiformes; family Acestrorhamphidae; genus Astyanax; species Astyanax mexicanus. Next base: position 1,474,838 of record NC_064426.1, read on the forward strand.
CTGTGATGAGTACATTGTTTTTTTTTGCATCAGCAGCTTTTTAACTGTGACATCAGAGATAGACAGCAAATAGATAGAATAGACAGAAAGACAGATAAAATGTATGGATGTATGGATATGCTGGCAGACAGACAGACAGAGAGACAGACAGATGAACAAATGAGAGACAGAGAGATAAAAACAGAGGCAGGCAGACAGAAGAAAGAATGGACAGACAAACACAGACAGACAAATAAAATGATGTATGGATAGGCTGGCAGACAGAAAGACAGACAGACAGACAGACAGACAGACAGACAGGAAGATGAACAATAGACAAAGAGAGATAAATTCACAGGCAGGCAGAAAGAGAAAAGAAAGAATGGACAGACAGACAGAAACACAGAGAGACAAATGAAAGAATTAATGGATGTAAAGAAATATAGACAGGCAGACAGACATATCAACTGACAGACAGGCAGACCGATTCTTTAAATAGATAAATACACAGACAGATAGAAGGATGATGGAAGGACACAGGGTCAGATAGACAGTCAGACATACAGGCAGAAATACAGATAAATAGATAGGTGTGATAGAAAAGATGTACAGCAGCGCCCCCTACTGCACACTGTGTAATCAGCAGGTCTCCACAGACTCACAGAACCAGAATGATCTATTATTGATCAGTATCGGACTCTTACCCGGGAGTGGTGACCCATATAGATTTGGATTCCTTGTGCTGAGCGAGCTGCAGAATTCTACACACATAAACACACACATCAGTTATTATATTATATATAAAACATGGTCATTTAGTGCATTTATTTGCAGAAAATGAAAGGGGCAGAGCAAAGAAAACAAGTTCTTTGGTGGAATAATCCATTTTTTTAACTACAGTTTTCATGCATCTTGGCATGTTCTCCTACACCAGTCTTACACACTGCTTTTGGATAATTTTATGGAAGATACCTGGTATATATGTGTGTGTGTGTGTAATAATGTGTGTATATATGTGTAATAATGTGTGTATATATGTGTAATTCAGAGTAAATGTTGATTATTTTTTAAAAACAGTGTTTGTATAAAATGTAATCAACCATGTTTGCCACATAAAAGACACATTATATTATTATTGACTTATATTATGAGGTTCCCACCTGTTAGATGTTCTGAACTCGCCTGAAAATAAAAGCAGAGTAGTACATGTACTTTAAAGTGAACTCAAACAGCCATGTTAATATTTTACACCAGTTATACCAACATATATATTTACACCTATCCTATAGCAGTATGTTTACTTGTGTTGGAGTTATTACCTGTAATCACCATGGTGCTCAGGTGAAGACCCCTCAGGTAGCAGGATCCTGCAGCAGATCTGCATTAGCTCCTGTCACAGGTTTCCACGGCAGCCGTTTCCTCAGCAACACGGGTCACATGACTTCTTTAGGAAACAGAGCGAAGCCTGCAGGCCTAAATCCACCACAACCTGATCTTGCAGACCTGAGAACATCTCACTCACCACAGCAGACCTCAAAAAGATAGTTCCTTAAAAATCTTACAAATATATTTATTAAGTGTTTAGTTTTTTTTTATGTAAAAATGTACTCATATACTCATCATCACCATCATAATCATCATCGAAATACAAATATTTTCACCTAGAAGAAATCTTCACTTAGCTGGCGGAGATCCCACCTATCACGAAGGTTCCGGGAGTCTCCCTCATTTTGCTTATTATACCACAGTTAGTTCCGACCCTGCAATGTGATTGGCTGAGAGGAGTTTTATGAGTGACATTATCAGCCGGTAATGCCCTGTAACCGAAGTTCTCCATGTATTACTCCTCCTCATACAACGATGCAACGATGCAGCGCTTACAAACCAAATGAGAGGTCATTATACACCACTGGGGGCGCTGGATCCCATAGAGACACAGAAACGTAGAAACACCATATCTCCAGTAGGCGCATTATGCGACACTAGTAAGGAACAGGGGTGTCGCCATGTTTTCCACTTATCCACCCCAAGCTAAAATATTATTATATTTTTTCCCATATTATTTGTTTCACTTGAAAAAGTACCATCACTCATAATCTCTTCATTTTAATATTTTTTTTATTATATTGAGAAGCAAAACCCGTAACAATTTAAAAATGTTAACAAATATATTGCTTCAAAATCCAACTCTAGGTAACAACAGAAACACAGAATATATAAAACATATATAACAGACATATACAGATATAAACCAGTTTAAAAACCCTCAACCAACCTCAACACACCGTCATTCACACTCACGATAAATACAGATACAATCAGAACACACACACACACACACATTAACTAACTGACACATTTCCTCCTCCTCCTTTTCAACTAAATAAAACACATTTCTCCCAAAATACACACAGTAAATAAAACACTTAGTCTTTGGCATTCTTTTCCAAACGCTCAATATACAGAACAGAACTGTGCAAAATCTTTAGCCTCCTGTAAAATTCACAATTAAAAGTGTTTATTTCTTTAGTAAATCACTAAATCATAATATTCATTAGGGGTGTGCCATATCGTATCATATGCAATAATATCCCCCATAAATATATCGTGCCACATCACCCACCCCTAATATAATATAATATATATATGGGACATCAGGGTCCAACTTTTTTTTTTTTTTTTTTTTTTTTTACTGTTTTTAGCTAAATAAAAATTCATACTGGTCTCATTTCACATTTTATACCTACTAAAGACAGATTCTATCAGTCCAGTATAATTTATTTTACTTTAATCCTGGATATATGGAGATAATTGGAGTACATAATTATTAGTATCATGATATTCTGGAATTAAATGAGAAATTTCCATTAATATATATTTTTCTATATATTATTTTAAACCATAAAATGGGTCAATTTAACCTGTAAAATAATAAAAGGGTTGAAACATCTCCTCATTTCTCCTCATGGAGTGAAATATTAAGTATATTTCTCTTTAAATCAGAGCTGAATGATGATAAATCAGATGAGCTGCTAATGGAATTGAACATCGTCCAGGAGAAATCTGAAACTGAGCTTTATTCTTCAGACTAGCTTTTAGAAACAGGAAATCCTTGTTACTTTACATTGTATTTATCTGTTCTTGAGTTTTTACACTAATCACTCTTTCAGTGCTGAGAGAAATCATTTATAATATTGTGTTTAGGGGTACTAAAACTTTTGCACAGTACTGTACTGTATTTTTACAGCTTAAAATTCTTTCCCCAAACAAACCAGAACACTTATAAAACAGTCTACTGAAATACTAGAGCTATTAACCCTACAGCCCTGTGACATCCCCAAGTAACCTATACTGTTGCTAATGTTAACAGACAATGAAAGTGAATAGCCTCCGATTAGCATTATGCTAACTAGTGGTTAGGAGCTTTCATTCACATAGACATGCCAAAAATCATGGGACAGCAGTATATAAACTGATAACGAAGTGTCAACTCAGAGGACGACTTGGGATCAGCTGTTATAGAGGTGTTACAGAGCAGTGGGGGGGGTAATGATGGTGACCGGCAGCTTCTGGCTAGAACTGTCCGTGTTAACAGATATAAGTGCAGAAATCACATCCACATTCAGTGCAGGAGACCCCGCCCACAAATCCCATAATACCAGCTCCTGTCCCAAGACTTTTGACATGTCACTGTATGTTTAGCATGTTAGCGTGTTAGCATGTTAGCATATTTGGTGGAGCTGCTCCTTTAAGGTACAATCAGTAACATATTTGGTAAAGAAAGGGCCCTGATTGGTTTAAAGACATTCAGACTGGTTGACTGATCTTAAAGTTCAGCCAATCAGGTGGAGCGCTGGTTCTAGGCGTGGGTGTGGTTCATCATCTCGATGATCAGCTCTCGGGCGTCCTGCACGCCGGCGTTAGCCTCCGCCCGGCCCCTCCGAACCTGCGTCCCAAGAACACACAGCTTACGGGCGTCGCCCACCGAGCCCAGCGCCAACTCCTCATACAGATCCGCCACGCCCCGAGCGCCCGGCACGTCCTGAGAGAGAGAGAGAGAGAGAGAGAGATACAGAGACAGAGAGAGAGATGAGGGGTTATTATTTCATTTTGGTTCATTGACACTGAAAATATAGATAAACAAGGGTATTGCTTGACCAGTGTTGACCACCTTTTGTTGGAGTAACTGTCTCTGATGTTGGGAAACACAGTGTATCTACAGACAGAGAGAGTGAACAGTAGTAACGGTGGGGGTGAACAGCAGGAGAGGATTAGTTTGGGCACGCTGGCATTTATAACTCCCACGCAAGGTCTTCACTGCTGGCATCAGAGCTGCCGTCTAAACACTGCCTGTTCTCACAGTCACAAGCCTTGCTGGCACTCACCCGGCACTCAGCCTGGCACGCACCCTGACCATTCACTCCTCTCACCCCGCCAACTTCAAAAGAACCACAACCAATAACCATAATGGAGCTTTAAAACAGGCCAATTCCAAAACCCTAAAACTGTTACATCACAGTCTCAAATCTAGTCTAAAAGCTTATGATAACCAGTTAGTTTTTACCTTCTTACAGGTAACTCACCTGTTTGTTGGCCAGCAGGACCAGCGGCAGGTACGGGTCGGCAGCCAGCAGCTGGTGCAGGTGAGTTTTAGCCAGGGGGAAGCTGGCCGGGTCCGCCGAGTCCACCACGAACACCAGAACCCGAGCCTTCTTCAGATACATCTGCCAGTACTCCCTCAGCTTCTCCACACCTCCAACTGCCAGCAGCAGAACACACAACCAGTTAGTTACCTTCAGTCCTGCACTATTCACTTTTTTTGTAAATTAAAATGTTATGTACAAAAGTGAGAGTGATTGCACATGAAATAGTTTTTTAAGTTATCAGTGTGATGGTGCTGCAGGTAGGTGGCGCTGTTCGTACTCTCGAGGAACTCGATGTGCAGGTCCTCCCGGTTGATGGAGATGGCATTAAAGCCCTGAGTGGGCGAGACGTCCTGCTCCAGGCTGCCCGTCGCGAAGCAGTGCAGCAGGCTGGTCTTCCCCGCGCCCTCCAGACCCAACACCAGCACCTGGGTACCGGCTTCCTGGGGCTGCTACACACACACACACACACACACACAAACACACATAAAGAGCATAAAGCAGCAGGCTGGCAGCAGGGAGGAGGAGGAGGAGTAAAGCTGTTAATGAGGAGCGCTGTGCTGTGCCATGCTGTCTGATACCCGCACCGTCGGGCACAGTGTGGCATTAAATAAACATTATATTTGGGTTGCATTAAATCTTTTAGGGTTGAAGATTTTAGTTATAGAGATAACTATAGAGCAGTAGTTACAGCATATATAGCTATAGAACAATAATTACAGCATTTGCAACTAAAGCATATATAAATATGGAGCAGTAATTCAAGCATATATAACTATAGAACAGTAACTAAAGCATATATAACTAAAGCATATATATCTGTAAAACAGTTTGAAGGTTATATAGTGTGTAAATGATATATAACTATAAGTGAGGAGGTTATACAGTGAGTAAATGAAATATAACTGTTAGTGAGAAAGTTATATAGTGAGTAAATGAAATATATAACTAAGTGAGGAGGTTATATAGTGTGTAAATAATATATACATCTAAGTGAGGAAGTTATATAGTGTGTAAATTAAATATAACTGTAAGAGGTGTTGTTATATAGTGTGTAAATGATATATAACTGTAAGTGAGGAGGTTATATAGTGTGTAAATAATATATACATCTAAGTGAGGAGGTTATATAGTGAGTAAATTATATATAACTGTAAGAGGTGGGGTTATATAGTGTGTGTTTGAGTTAGTATTGAGTTAGTCGGTTGTCAGGGTGTTGGGTTACCGGTTGTAGGCGGGGGGAGGGGGGGGTAACAGACCTGAGCCGCCCGGGCGGTGTGGGTCCGGGTCTCGGAGGTTCGGGTCCGGGTCTCGGGGTTCGGTAGTCGCGGTTTTTCCCGCGGTTTCTCGGGTTTTCTGGTTTGTAAGAAGCTCCAGAGTATAAACAGTAACCCCCCCGCCAGCGCGAGCGCAGCACCCACCGCGCTCGCCTCCCGCACACCCGCCATCCCCGCTCTGCTCCCCGCAAAGCCGCGGATTCGGATCTAAACCGGGTTAATTCGGATCTACTCCGGTTTACTCTGGTTTATTCCACGAGTCTCAGCAGCCCGCCGCCATACCGGAGCTGCAGCAGCTTCAGCTCCACAAGTGGATTATACACCCCCACGCGCTTTCCGGTGCTGCGCCGAAATCTGCCCCTCTCCAAAATATGCTTCCGGTACAGGGCGCTGTGGCGCAGAGAGCGGCCAGTTACAGAGCGGAACATTTACAATTATTTAAATTTAATACACCAACACAACAAATCAATCAATACATAAAAACACAAATAATTAATCAATACACTGTCATTTATTTAATATACTACGACATTTTGAGGCACAAAGTGATTTATTGAGAAGTCATTATTATTTATGAGACACCAATTCACTATTGTGATAAATCACTATTTGAAGTACTAAGTAGTTTATTGACTTACTAAGTATTTTGACAATCGTAAGGTATTAAGTCATTATTTTGAGGTAATGTTAGTTGGGTAAATGATTTCTTTAAGATCCTTAGACACTACAGTGATGTACAAGGCATTATTTTGAGGTACTAAATTGTTATTTTAATGTACTAAGGCAATATTTTGTAAAATAATTGTAAGTAAATTGTTGAATTTGTCACTATTGTGAGGTACTAAGACACTATTTTGAGGTAACAAGTCATTATATTGAGGTACCAATCACTATTGTGAGGTACTTCAGCAATATTTTAAAAGGTCTCATTCCATCGTTTCTTCATTCATTATATAGTCTAGTTCTGCTCTCTACTATGAATGAATAAAAAAAAAAAAAGTGGATTTTAGCTTTTTTTGTATTTTATTCATATAGCTTGCACTGTGTTCTTGTAGTGCATAAAACAACATTTAAATAATTATAATTATTATTACTGTAATGTTAATAAAGTGTCAGACTGGTGCCACACTCTCACACAAACCCACGAAGACAACCCAAACAATAGAGAGAAAAAAAAAAAAAAAAAATCACACCAAACTCACAAGGAAAATCTGTTTATTAAGACTTTACATCAGGGCTAGATTTCAGTAATTCCACTTCCAGCATCCCCTACAATGGGAAACAGCTGAAGGAGGAGCATTATTTGAAAATCATAATTATAATAAGTGAGCTTGATCCAGGAGTTTAAAAAATAAATAATTTGAATTTTGCATAAACAGCCTCAGGTTTTCGTTTTTGGTTGAGATACGGTAGCGGTTTTCTGTCGAACTTCACCAGCAAATTAAAATGAACAACATAAATGAACTTGTGTCGAGATTACGGGAGGAATGAGGGAGATCATGAAACAATAAAGACAATAAAACTGTGTTCCCTGCACAACAGGAAGGTATTTGCATGTATTTACGCAAACAAACCAACAAAAGAACTGAATATCTCGAGTATCTGAATATCTTGAGCATCCTGATGTCTGTGTGCACACTCACCTGACTGTTTCATTCTGAATTAGAGGAAAAAACAGGAATTTTAAATAATTAACAGTAATTATATGTAACAGTCATGACTGTGTACAATGTATTTGATGGTTAAAAATGACTTTAACAAACAAACAGAATATCTCTCTCTCCCTGGGTCGCTTTACTGTTTATTCTACACCAGTCTCTTGGTTTTGTGTCGGTCCATTCCAAATCCATTCCCAGTTCCCTGTCCCGGATCTCCCCTTGCATATTCTGAATAGCTGGACGTGATTGGCTGGGCGGGTCGATGTTCTTCAGCCATTCTGGATCCGTTCACCCAGATCTGCTCGGATCTCCGGAGGGCGAGTAAGGAAGGGGTTTGGGAACGGCTCTGGAACTCCACCTCTCCTCCGCCCCTCTACCATCCACTTTTCCCGCTCTTCTTCTTCTTGGGCGGGGCTTTTTTGCGCGTAGCCCCGGAAGCTGCCGGCTTCTGTTGCCTGGGTGGGACCACGTTGGAGGCGGAGCCTGTGCCGGAGCCCGGCCGCGGGGAGGTGGGGGGGCTGCTGGCCGTCTTGCTGGCGTCTCTGTGGAAAACATGAACCATAAATCAGTTATCAATTCGTTTAATTGTGGTAGAGGCTGAGAAAATACTGATATATTGAAAAATCGTGATATTTTGTTTGCTAATACTGCATCGAGTTTCAAAACATTTTTTACATATTTTTTCATTTTAATTATTTTGTCTTCATAGTTCGGATGAGTTAAGTATTAATCTACTATGTAGAAAATTTTAAAATAAAGCAAAAACTCTGAATTAAGGTGTGTCCGATTTTGATTACTGATTCCAAGCCTGTAAACCGTGATTTAGTTAAGTGCTCCTAAGTGTAGGTAAACTCACAGCTCTGCGGTGGCTCCTGAGGTCGCTCCCTGGGTTCCTCGGCCCACCTGCTCCTTCTTCTTGCCCTTCTTTCTGCCCCGGTAGTACGATCGCTCCCGCATGGGCAGCCAGCGCTCGGGGTCGGGGGTCGATTTGGGGTCGTAGTTCTTGGGTAGTTTACCTGAGAGGAAAGATGTTGGAATTTAGCAATAGATCAGATAACACAGAATTTCTGAATTAATATAAAACAAAGAGTAAAAATATATAATAATAAAAAAAAAAAACATACCCTTCTTCTTTTTCTTCTTCTTTTTAACGTCCTCTTGGCTGCGAAAAATATAGAGAAACGTGTTAAACTGGTACAACTGAGACGATAGACCAAAAAAAAAAACAAATTCATAGTGCGAGACCTATTTAATCACAGACTGAGTACAAAATTGTCAATATATTGATATTGTAATATCGTATCGATTGTATCATGTGTGGATGTAGCCTAATCCAAAGCAGTTCGCTCCACCTACCCCTGCTCCTTAGGCACAGTCTCTCCCACCACTTTGCCAGCCTTCTTCCTGACGTAGGTGGCGCCGTGCGAGTTCTCCAGCTCATCTACGTCTATATTGAAGGACATGGTGTCGGGCGAGGGGAGGTGCTTACTCAGCCTGAGAGAGATCGGAGCTCAGGAAAAGATCACCCGTTTCACAATACATTTACATCGAAAGTGTGATTTGTATCCACTGCAGTGGAGTAAAAGTGAGCTGAATAAACCAATTCTTATATAACGCTCCTCTGTTACGCTACTAAAATAATCTGCTGATTGGTTCATGTTGTTGATAAAAGAACTTCAGCACAGTGCTGATTTATAGTGTAACTGTTTAGTTACTAGCTAGACTATATAAAGAAAAGCACTGAAACACCTATACAAGCTTTTACGATATTAACGGCGATATTCTAAACCTATAGACGTTAGTGTAGAGTGTGCAGTGCTGAAGGATACGCCTTGGCCTTGTCCTGGTCGACGAGCGAGTAAGCAGAGATGAGCTGAGCGAGTGTGTGAACGTCTTTAGTGTTCTGCTTCCACAGCTGCTCCAGGTCACTGATGGCCTCCTTCTTCCTCCCGTAGCGAAGCTTAAAGTCTGCAGCCTCCCGAACCAGAGACAGGTGGGCCGGAGAACCAGGCTACACCACACAGGAAACAAACAAAAAAGATCCTGAGTTATTTACATGTACAAGAAAATATGATTCAAATAAACATTTTAGACCATCATAAAACAAAATGCACAATATTTATCTCAATACACATGATCAAAAACTTTGAGTGCAAATTATATATATCGAAAAAATTGGGATATTATCGCCCACCCCTATATGTAAGCACAGCTGTATCTCACCTGTTCAGACTGGTAATACTGGATCGATTGGCTGAACACATCAATAGCACTATCAATATCCTCCTCGTGTGTGTACATCGTCACCAAGGCAGAAACCTGTCAGACAAACACACACAGTTATATACGACCTTTAAACATAACACAAAACAAATAAATATATAAATATATCTCACCATCCCCTGCTTGTGCTTAAAGTCTTCTATCGACCTCAGAATGTCACAGGCTTTAGTCACATGACCTACAAACACAGAAGATTGCTGTTAACCCTTTCAGTCCTGAACACGTGTGTTTGAGGTGTGTGTGTGTGTGTGTGTGTGTGCATTACCAACCTACCTTGAGTCAGATAAAGTTGTGCCATTGTCAGTTTGATTCCAGATGCACTTTCTGGATACTCTTCTGAGAAACGCTACAGACAGACAGAGAGACAGACAGACAGACAGACAGAGAGACAGATATGTGAGCATTTATTACACACCTGTGTGAGCTCTACAGGACCTAAAGGTAACTTTGTCTTTCTAAAGAACTATTAAAAGTTATGAGATTACATGACCCTAAAGATCAGAGTGAGACAAAGAGGAAAGACAGTGAGAGAGAGTGCAAGTGTGAGTGCAAAAGAGTGAGAGCGCAAGAGGGACAGAGAGAGAGAGAGAGAGAGTTAAAGAATGAGAAAAACAAAGAGAGAAACGGACAGAGAGAGAGAGAGAGAGAGAAGGACAGTAAGAGGGAGAGCTAGTGAGAGCAAGAGGGCAAGAGTGAGAGCTCGAGAGAGGAACAGTGAGTGTGCGCGAGAGGGTCAATGAGAGCGAGTGAAAGGGACAGTGAGTGCACGAGAGAGAGAGAGAGAGTGAGGGCACGTGAGGGATAGAAAGAAAGCACAAAAGAGAACGTGAGAGTGAAAGTGAGAGCGAGAGAGGGACAGTGCGAAAATGTGAGAGAGAGTGAGAGCGCGCGAGAGGTGTATAGCTGTACCTGCAGCAGCTCTATAGCTTTGTTGTGCTGCTTCTCTCGGCAGAGCTGGGCCACTTTGATGAGGATGGGTCGCGGGTGGCCGGGGTTCTGCGACTGCAGAGCCGACGACAACTTCCTACACTGATCCGCCTACAGATACCACACAACCACCGTTACCATAGTTACCAACATCTGAAAATACAGTTCTATTATTTTTGTGATACTAATAATACCATGTTTTTATATCTTATTGTACACAATCAAGTCTTTATACACAAACGTGTGTTTGTGTGTGTGTGTGTGTGTGTGTACCTGGTTAGTATACATGGCCAGCAGCGCTTTGTTGAACTCGATGGCCTGCAGCTGTTTCTTGGCCAGTTTGTACTCCACCCCCTCAGCGTTCATCAGCTTCACCTTCTTCTTCGAGTCGAACACGTTCTGGTCCTGCAGATCACAGACAGAGTGTGTGAGGAAACACTGCACACTGCTCTAACACACTGCAGACTATCAGTTTAACAGTTCTGAGATAGTCACGCTGTTTATAATGCGTTACCTTGTTGATGGTGATGATGTTATTAGCTGTTACAGCTAACAGACCCACATCAGACGGCCTGAGAGAGGGAACAGGTATAAGAGGGTGTCTTCATGTCTTTACGGCCAATTTTAATGAACATACGATCTTTAAAACATCAGTACAGACATAGCATGAAACAAAAAACTAAACATCCATGTCAAAACTGGTTACAGTAGGCCTATATCTCACCTAAAACCAATTGAAAACACTTCAAAATGTCAAGTTTTATTAGCCGAATAACATTTCTGCATATTTTGAAAATATCTGCCTTATATGTGTCTGAATGAAACCAGACAGCATTAAATTAGCATTGTCTATCACTGAGAAAAATATAAATATTGCTCAATCAATTAATGTTGATGAGTTTAGCCTTTTAAAACTATAGTGGACACTAGGCTGAATGGTGGGTCACTCCAGTTTATTTGCTTATTAAGTGATATTTGAAACAGAAAATCAATGAAACGAGAGCTCTTTATTATAAAGTTAAACAGCTTAATCCTAATGAAGTATAAACTCTGATGTATACTCAAATCAGGACTATAAATGTATTTTTGAAGGTCTATGGCTATATATTTCACACATTAGTGAAGTCTATCACATCTCAAAACAATCAGAACTTGTCCTAAAGGTCAGAAACTGAGTGATATAAATTAATCTGTGTCCATACTTCAGTTTGATGACTTGATTGTAAAGCTGCAGCGCGTCCTCAGTTCTGCCCTGTAGCTGCATGATATAAGCCATCTGAGAGTGAATCACTGCCAGTTCAGCATCGATATCCTCCTCCGTCACGTCCTGAACAATAAACCAGCCACATATAATTAACGTACTATGATTTAACTGTGTCTGTAGGCTACTCTTAATTATATTTAACTGTATAAGACATGCTTAGGAATATGAATACACTCACAGTGTCTTCTGCCAGAGACATCCTACAGAGCTCTGCAAAGAGAAAAGCAACCAAAATTAAAAGTTGTCAAACATCTGACCAGAACTGGAGACCACGAGCCACATGTACTAAAGCTGTATATGTACAAAAACATTGATTCACATTCAGTGTAAATGTGAGTGATCTGTATCTGTGTGTAATGTGAACACAGAATCTGTTCCTGAATCGTCTCACATGCTGCACATTGATACCTGTATAAACGCCTCCTTCTTCACCAACAACAAAAACCCTCATATTAGAGAGAGGAGAGACTCGTAGCTTTATAAAGGGAAATGGATGAGTTAGCAGCTCATATGTGGAGCATCTTTTGCTGGAGTGGAGAAACAGTAATCAGCTGCTCTGAAGTTCATGCTCAGCTCCAGGAGGTGAAAGAAAAAAAAAAAAAGGACAGGTGGTTTGCTTTTGCTGTTTTTTTTTGCAGCTATAGCTGCACAGCTGCACCAAGAGATACAGTGTGGGTACGAGAGAGAAGGACGTAGCGCTGATGCTAAAGCGCAAAAGCAAAAAGACGCATGAATTCTGATTTGACCGTTCACATTCTTCTTGTATGTCTGTGGATCGGATACGTATCGGATTTAAGACCACATATGAAAGAGAATAAGTGAAGTAAAAACTTATTTAGCACGTTCACTAAGCCATTAAAGGAGCCATTAGGAGGACAATTTCACTGATTTCTTTAAATAATCATTCATTAAATTAACGTGTATCCACTTTTCTGCATTTTTCCGCTCTAATCGAACGCAAGATCTTAGTATTAATTCCCTGCAAAGCTTAGTAAATGAGTCCCCAGAACCTCCTCAAATCCACAGAAATGATCTTCTATAGAACTGCAATGACTCCAGTTCAAAACGGCTATTCTGAAGGTGTTTAATAAACCTGGTTCTGACCTTCAGCTTCCTGGAGCTTCTTCATGGCCGCGCTGAGCTGGCCTCGGCCAATCAGGCTGCAGGCGGAGTTGTAGCAGAGCTCGTACGTGCTCTCGGGCAGGCCGAGGTCCTCCTGCACACAGAGAGAACGAAACAGAGGATAAACGCAACGTTACATCGTTACCCCACACTATAGTACAGTATACACCCGACTGGCTCATCTTTAACTCAGCTTTAGCTAACTTAGAGTGTTGATTATCATCCAGCATCCTGACCTCACAAACTTTCTCAAGGCTGAATGCAATTAAAATCTCATGTTTTCTCCAGAACCTGAGAATTTAAGGTTCTTTTTTAAACTTCTCAATCAAAAAGAACCTCAATAAACTCAATAATTACTCAGTAATTATGCCATAATAATAATGCTTGTTGGTGTGAGTACAAGCCAAGGCAAAGTTTCATGACCATACAATTTTTAAATCAGAGCAGACACAGACAACTAAATCTATAAATAATATGTAATATAGTAGATTTAAAATGAATCTAATAAAAAAAAAAGTTTACACACAATCTTTAATAGTAAAATGTGTGTCAGATCCTGAGAGCTCCACTGTGTAGAGGCTAAATTACTGAATGAACTGATGTATTTATTAGCTCTAAATTGATTTTCTCCATCAAACTGAAACACAAACATTTGAAGACCAAATTTCAATGATTTTTTTCCAAAACTTTTTGGGTATACTGGGTATAATTTTCAAATTCCATGACTTTTCCAGGTTTTTCATGACCGTACGAACCCTGTGTGTGTGTGTTGGTGTGTGTGTGTGTGTTTACTCACAGGTGTAGTGTTCTCCCAGGTGCTCTGTGCAGCCTGCACTGCAGCCAGGTTGGTCTTCCTCTCCTCCTCATACTCGTCCTGTGAGTTTCTGATCAGATCTTTATACACAGCTTCACACTCGTCATAACGCTCCAGCCTGTACAGCTACACACACACACACACACACCTTTTTAAAGACAGACTTTCACACTAAAATATTTTATAAAACAGCCAATAACAGTCAAGGTGTCCAAATATTTGTGGACACTTCTTCTAATTAATGCATTTAATTCATCTACCATATTTTTTCACACTATAAGTTGCACTTAAAATCCTTTAATTTTCCCAAAAATCATCATCAGAGCTCCTTATAATCCGGTGCTCCTTATGTATGAATTCTATCAGTCAGGTATTAAGGAGCAGTAAAGCCTCTCCACTGAAGTACAGAGTTATACAGGAGTTTCAGTTTAGCTCTTCAGCACAGTTAGCTTTAGCCGCTAACTGCAGCGCTAGCTCATTTACCATTCAGAGGTGAGTATATTAGACCGTAGTCTGCGAGTTTACCGTGTTAAAACAAAAAAGCTACGTGGGACGAACCGCTAGCTCAAATCACCCTGCCTCGGTCAGTCAGCATTAGCCACTAACCGAGGCTAGCGCTAGCGATTAGCTAATGCTAATGTTGCTGCACAGAGTGTTAATGGAAATATGGAAATCTAAGCTTACTGTAAATAAATTGACACACTTTACTCATCAAAATAAACAGTTTTCCGGAGAGAAATCTGTGTAGATTAACATCCACAGCTGATTTAAGAATTACAGTTTTGTTTACTTAACTTTGCCCAGCTTTAGTCTCCTACCACCCCTGTTCCTTGTTTCTTATTAGTGTTGCATTATGTGCCTTATAACCCAATGCACCTTATGCATGACAATGGACCAGAAAATAGATGTTTATTGATAGTGCGCGGCATGTGTTCTAAAACAGGGTAAGATCACAAAATTTTCAAAGGATAAAAATCAAGCGAAAACAATCTGAATCACTGATTTATCGAAAGTGTAATGTTACACTGTTACTCCATGGGTTCACTATAGACTCATATTTAGCTTAGCTTTAGCTAACTTAAGAGTGTTGATCCTGAACTTACAAACTTTTTTGAGGCTGAATGCAATCAAATACTGACATTTTCTCCAGAATCTGAGAATTTAAGGTTCTTTCTGATTTCTCACCACTTGACCGTAGAGTTCTTTGAGTTTGTCCGTCTGTTCGGAGATTCCCTCAATGGTCTTCAGCGCGTTCTCCACTCTGTTGAGCCGGTACTCACAGTAGGCCTTCTCAAAACCGATCAAATCACTGGAGGGAGAGAGAGAGAGAGAGAGAGAGAGAGAGAACAGACTGTCTTAATAAAGAAAACTGATCATCTGCAGGAAATTAATGGAATAGTTAATAAACAGTAATCTACCTTGAGAGTGACTTGGTGTGTGTGTTCATAACATTCAGCGCCTCCTTAAATCCGCCGTTCTGAATAAGGCAAACGACTTTGCAGTGCAGCGCCGTCACATCTTCCTTATTCTCATGAAGAACTGTACATAAAAAGCACTCAATTTAGACAAACCTATAAAAACAATATGAAGTAGTCGCTGTGAAGTAAGAGAGCAGAATCAATACAAATCAAATAAACATAGAAACACAAGTAAACAAGTAAAAGTGATTTAAAAGTCAGAACTAAGGCTAATGTGTGTTACATTATATTCGGTACTGTATTTTCTGTGTTACATTATATTATGTACATTCTGAGTGGTCCAGCAGACTAAAGCACTGCCACTATGATCAGGAGATCACTTGTTCGAATCCCAATTATGCAGCTCGCCATCAGCTGCAGGAGCCCTGAGAGTGCACAATTGGCCTTGCTCTCTTTGGGTGGGTAGACGGCCCTCTTTCACCTCATGTTTTAAATGTAAGGACTTTAATAATTCTACCAACAAAATGTGAAGCTGTTTAAGCTTGTTACTGGTGTTAAAATAGTCATTTTTATGCATGAGCTACTGTATGCCCCCATCACTAGCATTGTTTCCTGTTATAAGCATCTACTAAAAGTGCTGTATTGGGAAATGCTAGGGGAGAACGGTGGTGGATTATAGGACAAAGGTTTATACTCCTGATCATGTTTCACTACAACACAAGTCCATTTCACACCAGATTTCTCCCCTTAAACACGAAAAATATCGACATACTGTTCAGCTTTAAAGGAGCTGTGCTTTAACTACAGTATGTCCACGTGTGTACTGGAACCCATATTTAATGTGTTCTGGTTAAAATAAATTTAAAAGCTGTATTAGAGCAAACTGGGCTGGATTTGAACCTCCAGAAGCACAGCTAGTGATGGGTGCATTTAAATGTAATGTAATGCTGACTATTTAGGGGACTTAAGGGTACATCTAAAATGGAGTGTAATGCTGACTACTTAGGGAGCACATAGTTACATTTTAATATAATGTAATGCTGACTATTTAGGGAGCATATGGGTAGATTTTAATATAATGCAATCCTGACTACTTAGGGAGCACATTGGTACATTTAAATATAATGTAATGCTGACTACTTAGGGAGCATATGGGTAGATTTTAATATAATGCAATCCTGACTACTTAGGGAGCACATTGGTACATTTAAATATAATGTAATGCTGACTACTTAGGGAGCATATGGGTAGATTTTAATATAATGCAATCCTGACTACTTAGGGAGCACATTGGTACATTTAAATATAATGTAATGCTGACTATGTAGGGAGCATATGGGTAGATTTTAATATAATGCAATCCTGACTACTTAGGGAGCACATTGGTACATTTAAATATAATGTAATGCTGACTATTTAGGGAGCATATGGGTAGATTTTAATATAATGCAATCCTGACTACTTAGGGAGCACATTGGTACATTTAAATATAATGTAATGCTGACTATTTAGGGAGCATATGGGTACATTTAAATATGATGTAATGCTGACTATTTAGGGGCATAAGGGTACATCTAAGGTGGAGTGTAATGCTGACTACTTAGGGAGCACATAGTTACATTTTAATATAATGTAATGCTGACTACTTAGGCAGCACATTGGTACATTTAAGTATAATGCAATGCTGACTATTTAGGGAGCATATGGGTAGATTTAAATATAATGTAATGCTGACTATTTAGGGGGCATAAGGGTACATAGGTGATCTAAATGTTAAATTTGGACCTCCTGAACTACAGCTAGCGATGGGTGCATTTTAAATGGAATGTAATTCTGACTACTTAGGGAGCACATGGGTACATTTAAATGATATATTTGGACCTCCAGAACAACAGCTACTGATGCTTAGAGTAAAAACTGGAGATTTATGAGGAGATCAATGAGGAGAGCTGAGGAACTGGGCCAGCTGGGTCCATCTCTCAGCAGATCCTGAGGGACACGTAATCATTCATCACACTTTTACAGCTAAAACAGGCTTAAACAGACCTGCTGTTGCAGTAATTACTGCTCTCAGTGGAGAAAATACAGATTTAATCCGCGAAAAAAAACAGAAAACGGGCTGATATGTCCACAGAAACCCTCAGTTTTTCACTATTTAACCTCTTTAAACCTCGTAACTCCACTGCCTGCTAACGGGTTAGCTTAGCCAGCTGCATGCTAACGGGCTAGCACACTTCCCCACATTTACACAGCAACAATCACATTTCTACACACATCTTAATACAAAACTCGACTAGAATAGAAAGATTAGAGTGTTTACTTTTGTTCACGGCCTTCAGGGCTCTGGAGAAGTCCCCGCTTTGTCCACAGCGGTTCACTTCGGTCCACAGCGCCGCTAACGAGCCCGCACCGCCCGCCATATTCTCCGCTCACCACCGCGCAGCGCCCGGCCGGAGCAGCCATACACCCGGGGGGAGTGTCAAACCACCACACTGCTGACTACGCGCCTACTTAGGGAGTGCAAGGGCGCATCTAAATTGGAGCGTAAAGCTGACTACTTAGGGAGCACATGGGTGCATTTAAATGAAATTAAATGCTGCCTACTTAGGGAGCACATGGATGCATTTAAATGGAATGTTATGCTCACTATTTAGGAAGCATGTGGGTGCAATCAAATGTAATAACGCTGACTGTTTAGGGAGCACATGGCTGAAACTAAAATTAAATGTAAAGATGACAACTTTGGGAGTACAAGGGTGCTATAAAAAGGAACATATCTGGAGCACATGGTTGCAATTAAATGGAATATAAAGCTGACTATTTAGGGAGCGCATGAGTGCACATTGTTCTGCTGGTTGAGAAGCTCAGACAGTGGACAGTAGGATTAGCTAGCAGACTTCGTTGGAGGGAGGGATCTGTAGTCTTTTCCATTTTATTGCGTTTTGCCATTTAGCAAAAGCTTACGTTAACGTGTGGTAAACGCTCAGTGTGAACATGAGGCGTGGACAGTAACAGCTTGTTTGCTTTAAAGTGACAACGCCCTTAAACTTCTCCTTCTGAAAGAGACTGAAACTGGTGAGAATAGATTTGGTAAGATCTTTATCTTTATGTGAGATTTTTTGAGTAAAGAACTTCATAAACATGTTTTGTAAAGCTGTTAGACCTTCTTTATTCTATATAAAATATTGCCTTTTAAGTGAGATGTAATGAACAAACACTGTGATGGATTTATATGAAGTTTAATATGATCAGATACAGGATAAACAGAAAATAATATTTTATTTTAATTCATTTATTTAAAGGAAATTAAGATAAAATTCAGTGTATGGTCTATAGGAACAGTATTTATAATTTCTATGCATGTTAGATAAAAACAGGAAGAGGGCACAGACCGAAATGTTCTGTTGTTTCCTCTTCTTACATTAAATATTCACCTCATCAGAGTCCAGTTGCTGATCTGTGGTGTGAGGTTGTGTGGGTCCATCAGAGTGGAGTGTGTGTGTGGGACTGAAGGACTGGGTTCTACTGCTGTTCTCTGGACTAAATGAAAATGCTGCTGATCTGTGGAGTTCTGCTGATGTTCACAGGATCTGCTGTGGGTGAGTTTCCTCCACTAACTCTCTTCATTTCACTCCTGTAGAGTTTTAATGTGTTTTAATGATCAAGCTGCATCATCTGATACTTCTGATCATCCATCAATACTCTAATCTGATATATCATCATATATATACACATGTACATATGTATAAGTATGTACATTTATGTAAAGTATTATTTATTGGATATGCATTTAACTGTAGTAAAAGTAAATATATATAATGTTAAAATCTCCTATCTTGCATTTTTGCAGTTGTTTTTTATGTCGTATAACAATTTCATAATAAATGGACCAATAGAAATGATTTATTAGAAATGACTTATTAGTGTTACATTGACTTCCCCTAAAAGTTAAGAAGGTTTTTTCTACTTCCTGTTTTCAACATCGACAAGTTTTTTAATTGTATTTTTTTTCCTCAAGCTATTTGTAAATAAACAAGTTATACACATATATCTCTGTATATGTTGATTTATGGCAGAAATCAAATGATTATCATGTATTGAGAAGCTTTTATAAGTAGTTGGAAGCACCAGGGGCGTTGGCTGGGTATGTAAAGACCCTCAGCCAGTTAATTATAGGATTTTTTCAGATTTATCCTGTATAATATGTAATTTTTTTATTAAACAGAGTAATTGTTAGATTTTAATATTTTTATTTTAAATGACCCTTTTTGAACTTTTAATGATTTCACATGTTCAGCTCCACATTATATCATATAACTCAATAGTTCTTCACCTCTAATGATCTTGTAGATGTAGAATGTGCAGCTACTGGGTGATGGATCTGAGAACATGTATGATATTGTGTGAGATTATCCAGTTATTTAACCGTTAAAACTAAATATTCTCATGTTTTATTTCTTATTTTATTGTAGTTGTGAGGGTTTGATGGAGGTTAAATGCAGTTCTCTTCAGTGGATTCTCTTTCTAAAGGTGTAGATTAGACTATCAGACTTCACTGGTTCTGATTAATGATCATCTTCTTCATCTTCTTCCTCTGCAGGTCTGATTACAGTAGATGATCAGTGCAGATCTGATCAGAGCTGTGTGTTTTATGAAGCTGTGGGACGCCCGCTGTACCTGCAGCTTCCTAAAGAGGAGGAATTACACTTAAAGAAGATCAACAGTGGAACTACTTCTGATGTTGTTTTCAAATATAGAAACAAAAAAATCAGAATAAACCATCTAGATCAAAGATGGGAGTATAATAATGAAACCAAAACCATGATAATAACCAGAGCAGAGAAAGAAGATTCAGGAAGATACGAATTAGAGACCTTTAATTCATCTGGGAAAAGCACAGGCATTTACTCTCTCCATCTGATTATAGAAGGTAGTTCTGCACATCACACTGCTACATCTACACAACTCAGTAAATCATTCACAATCATAAACTCTTAAATCCACTGACAGGGTCTGAATTAAATGTACAGAATTTATTTAAGATATTTTACTTGTAAAGAAACTAAAATGTGCATAAAGAGCAGCAATAACCAGATTAAAGTTCATCAGTAAAGTTTAAACACGTCTCTTTAAAATACATATAGATTTATCTTTAGATTCTATTGGCTGTTGCTCTTCTTTAATTCACTACTTAATGTGATTATAGATTATATTTATAGTTGTGTGGAAATTCATGCAGCTGTTATTAACTGATCTCTTTGAGCTCAGGTTTATTATGATTTTGGTTGGATTAAGATGTAATCCAGACTGAGCAGTGAGCTACACTTAATTTTAATCTAATCTGAACTACAATCTAATCTAAGATGCAATTTAATCTGAACTGTAATCTAATCTGAACTGTAATCTAATCTGAGCTGTATTCTAATCTGAGCTGTAATCTTATCTGAGCTGTAATATAATCTGATCTGTAATCTAATCTGAGCTGTAATCTAATCTGATCTGTAATTTATTCTGCACTGTAATCTAATCTGATCTGTAATCTAATCTGAGCTGTAATCTAATCTGATCTGTAATTTATTCTGCACTGTAATCTAATCTGAGCTGTATTATAATATGAGTTGTGATCTAATCTGGGCTGGGATCTAATCTGAACTGTAATCTAATCTGATATGTATTCTAAACTGAATTGTTATCTAATTTGAACTGTAATGTTATCTGAACTGTAATCTAATCTGAGTTGTAATCTAATCTGAGCTGTATTCTAATCTGGGCTGTGATGTAATCTGAACTGTAATCTAATCTGAAATGTATTCTAACCTGATCTGTAATCTAATCTGAACTGTAATCTAATCTGAAATGTAATCTAATCTGAACTGTAATCTAATCTGAAATGTAATCTAATCTGAGCTGTAATCTAATCTGAGCTGTTAATCTGTAATCTGTAGCTGCGGTGTCGTCAGTGAAAGTGACGAACAGCTGTTTCTCCATTACGGAGAGAAAAGTTCACTGTTCATCTGATGGAGATCAGATTCAGTTCAGCTGGACTCTGGATGGAATTCCTCATAATCAGAATCTGATTGATGGGAATCAGACTCTCCTGCTGAATGAAGGATTTACTGGAAACTTCACCTGCACTGTAAAGAATCACGTCAGCAGCGGATCTGCTACGGTTATAATAGAGCCCTGTCCTGGTAAGTTTAGATTTTTAATGATTTTTTTAATGGCTTTGTAAAAAACATTAACAACAACAGTGATATAATTAATATATAAATAACAGAGCATCCAATCAGTTTGGTGGAATTTAATAATAGGTATTAAATAATAGCATAAACATTATTGTTGAAAGACTATAAATATTATAATCTAGACAAAATGTTCTATTTTAAGATATTTTAGTTAAATGCCAAAAATATATTATTTGTTTATTTAGTTCTATTTTTTAAAACGTGCTAAATTAACATGTTAAGTGATACTTCAAAAACATATTAATTTTCAATATTTTTCAGCTGTTTCTGTTATTCTGGACTCATTACCAGCTCTGTTCATTATTCTAGATATTTACAGCTGTTTAGTAATCAGTTGAATCAGTTGTAGAGCGCATTAACATGTATTAACTGAATTAATGTTTTTGTATATTTATTTCTGCAGCAGATTTTATTTAAATTTACAATTTTGTTCCACATTTCTGATTTGATCTTCATTTTAGTTAAATCCAGTCCAGAAACATTTTAATATATATTTTAATATAATAATTGTAAACACTGATTATATTTTATTGTTATTTTTATTATGTGCCCGTACATATATGTTCCAAAATTCTACAAATGGAAATACTAGATAAATATACATAATAAATAAATCTATTTTTCATTATTTCAGCCATTTCTCATTTTCTGTAAATAAATGTTCTAAATGAGAATATTTTTATTTGTAATTTGTGAGAATAGTTGTCTGTAGTTTATAGAATAAAACAACAATGTTCATTTTACTCAAACATAAACCTATAAATAGTAAAATCAGAGAAACTGATTCAGAAACTGAAGTGGTCTCATACTTTTTTTCCATTTTTTTGCTACTCCTGCTTCTTCCTGTTTTCCTCTTTTAAAAAAGCCTAATTTTAAACATGTTATTATCATGTATTGAGTAGCTTTTATAAGTACTTGATGCTCAGCATAGCTAATTATAGGATAACAGATAGTTTAAGTACCCTGTATAATATATAATTGGACTTTTTAAATTTAAACAAACATGGCTTAAGTGATATCATACTCTGCATAAAGAGATTAATTGTTAAATAGTAGTAACTTAATTTTAACTTATGCTATTTTACAATATTTTTACTTAAATGCCAAAACATACTGTATACTATTATTCTTTATTTAGACCAATTTTTCAATATCTGCTTGCTTAACATGTTAAGTGACACTAATAAGTTCTTAATTCTCAATATTTGTCATCTTTTTCTGTTATTCTGACTCTGTTCATTCATTGTAGAGCGCATTAACATGTGTATATATACACATCACATCTGGTGATAATTGCATTACTGCAGCTCCTCATATGAAACTAATCATGCTCGAATAGAGTTTAAATCAAACACCTACAACTGAATCAGCAATATTGTTAAATATTAAACTAAATAAATTTAAATAAAATTATTATTAAATTACTAAAATATTTAACATGTTTAAAATGTTTAAATTACATGTTCAAAATTATCGTAATTATTAAATAAATAATTAAAACTATTATTTATGTCTATTTATGTATTTATTTATTTATAGAAACAACAACTGCAGCGTCGACCACCACAGTAACATCAGTA
This sequence comes from Astyanax mexicanus, assembly GCF_023375975.1. Taxonomy (NCBI): domain Eukaryota; kingdom Metazoa; phylum Chordata; class Actinopteri; order Characiformes; family Acestrorhamphidae; genus Astyanax; species Astyanax mexicanus. Next base: position 1,498,048 of record NC_064426.1, read on the forward strand.
ACATCAGTAACACCAATATCACCAGTGTCTGCAGTGAACCAGTGCACCTGCAGTGATAACGGTAGGACTTTTACTCTGGTTAAATAAGCTCTTATAACTCAGCTTGTTTCTACTGTAGATTTCAGTTCAGCAGATCAGTTACTGTATAGATGTGTAAAATTATGATGCTGGAATATGATGATAGATTATGTTTGCAGCGATAATTATATTTTACAGTGTGTAGTTGTGTCTACTAATGTGACTTCTGCACAATAACTCAGATAATCAGATTTTATATATAAAATTATATTCATCTAAAATCATAAATAGAATGTAATATAGTTTGTGGAAGTGAGAGAGCAACTACTGTGATGATCATGTGACACTACACTACCGTCTCACAACATGCACACCCTGTATATTTATATACAGGATACAGAAGTATTCATACCCCTTAAACTTTTTCACATTTTGTCTCCTTACAACCACAAACTTAAACATATTTTATGAGATTTTAAGACATCGACTAACAAAAGTAGAACATCATTTTGAAGTGAAATGAAAAGTATACATGATTTTTTTGTTATTAAAATAAAAATAGATAAAGTGTGATGTGTAAAAGTATTCAGTCCCCTTTACTTTAAAACCCCTAAATACAATCCAGGGCAATCAATCGCCTTCAGAAAGTCTTAACTTTATTAGTTAATTAGCATCCCAAGCAGCACTGTTCAACCTATCATCCAAAAATTAACAAGCTTAACAAACCTACCAAGACATGACCATGGTCCTCCCAAACTGACAGATGGAGCAAGGAGAGCTCTGGTCAGAAAAGCAGCCAAAAGACCCATGGTCACTCTGGAGGAGCTGCAGAGATCCACGGCTCAATACAACTACAAGTCTGCACTCCACAAATCTGTCCTTAATGGAAGAGTGGCAAGAAGAAAAACATTGTTTAAAGAAAGACATAAAAACTGCCGTTTGTAGTTTGTAGCCACAAGCCATGTAAAAACACAACAAACATGTGGGAAAAGAACTTAGATTCAGAATGACACAGTACATGTTGGTATTCAGCTCTGCAGAGCCAGCAGCACTAATGCAGCACCAGACCTTGATGCTACCACCACCACTGGTGACAGTCGGCAGGTCATACTGTAGTTGCTTTGATACTCCTCATCAAGGCGCCACCATGCTGGACACTATCTGAGCCAAACAAGTTTTTACATTTATCAGACTACAGAACATGTTTCTAGTAATCCATGATCTTGGAATGCTTGTTTTCAGCGAACTGTTTGCAGGCTTTTTTGCGCATCAGCTTTAGAAGAGGCTACCTTCTGGAATGAAAGCCATGCAGGCCGAATTGATGCTGCTGTGTGAATCTCACTTTCTCAACCTCAGCAACAATGCTTTTCTGTGCTTGTTTCCCAGGGTTGATGGTGTTCGTGACGGTGTGGCTGTTTGAGGTCATCATCCTGGTCTCGCTGTTGGTCGGAGCGTTTTACATCTACACCAGAATCTACAGGAAGCAGAGAGCAGCTGAGAGTAAGAGCTGTGTGTTTATTATAAACTATATATTAACTGTAGATCTGACCAATCACCATCTGACCACCTCTAAATACACTGCTCTACACTCACTGGACACTTTATTGGAAACACCCACCTTCAGGAGCTCCACCTACTGCTCAGTTTCTGACCACAGGGCTGCTGAGGGTTGGTTCCCAGTACAGTGTGCTGCTGGTTCTAGTGGATCAGGACCAGTGGTCTTACTGCTCTGGTCCAGAGTGGGTCCACCATCCCATAATATCCAGATAAGAGCAGCTCTGAGGTCAGGAACTGACCATTAGTGAAGGACTACAGGATGGATAACACACACTGTCCATCAGCAGATGAGCTCCAGTCTCTAACTGAACACCAGCAGGGTGGAGCTACAGGGGAGGGGTTTCTGATAAAATGGCCACTGAATGTACGTTCATATGGTAATCAGAATGTTGTGGATCAGAACAGTTTGAAGTGTGCGGGGGTCACCCAAAGGTCACCTTATTCCACTGTGATTCCTCTAGGTAAGGAATAGGAAAGGGAGGAGCCTCTGTGGACCAATCAGAACCAAGTGACCCATCCAGCCGACACACCCACACAAGTCTGGAGTTTCCACTGAGAAGAATTTATTCATTTATACACACAATTCAAATTCTTCATTATAGTGATAACATGTTATTACTGTACTGTATATGCTTTTATATGCTTTTAACATTTTAACATTTTTTTTTCTGTGTAGTAGTAACATGTTGCCTTGGGCTAACAATGGTCAGCAGTTTTGCAGTAACATTTTATTACATGCTAATAATGTTTTCTGTTTGCTAGTAACATGTTATTATATGCTAATATTTTAACATGTTTTTTTTCAGGGTAGAAGTAACATGTTAATAAATGTTTTTAATTGTTTCCTTGGGCTAACAGTGTTTTTTTCTTCAGCAGTAACATTTTTAATACATGCTAATAATGTTTTTAATTTTATGGTGACATGTTATTATGCAATAACATGTTGATATTAAAAGTATTCATATTATTTCAGCTGAACAATAACATGTAATTACATGCTAAGATGTTACTGTGTGCTATGATGTTTTTGCTGTGCAGTTGTAAATTAAAGTTGACATGTGCTATGTGTTTAGTAATAACATGTTATTATGTGCTAACATGTTGACTTGTGTTTAAAGATGTTTTTTTTTCTATGTAATATTAACACATAATGTGATGAAATGTTAGCATGTGGTCCTGATGTTTTCCCTCCCTCAGTGTAGCAGCATGTGATTAGTGTAGTACTAATGTATTAATGTATAGTATAGTAGTAACATTTCTATGTTATATTTAGGTATTCTGTGATATTATGCTGGCATGTGATAATGACCAAAATTATTTGACTTTATTTTATTAGCTTGTATTTTTGCACCTCGAATAAAGCTGGATTTAATCCAATGTAATGTTAACTTCAGATCTGTTGTTTTATTAGAAATAAGAGTGGATATAGATCTTTTAACACTTTTTGTGTGTGTGTCAGTGTGTGTGTCTGTGTGTGTGTGTCTGTGTGTGTGTGACAGTGAATGTATGTATCAATTCTTAAGCTTCACACCTCCTTCAAAGAGGCTTTTAGAAACCACGTCTCGCACACACACACACATTTTAATTCATTTATTTAAAGGAAATGAAGATAAACTTCCATATATGGTCTATAGGAACAGTATTTATAATTTCTATGCATGTTAGATAGAAAGAAAAAAACAGGAAGAGGGCACAGACCGAAATGTTCTGTTGTTTCCTCTTCTTACATGAAATATTCACCGTCTCAGAGTCCAGTTGCTGATCTGTGGTGTGAGGTTGTGTGGGTCCATCAGAGTGGAGTGTGTGTGTGGGACTGAAAGACTGGGTTCTACTGCTGTTCTCTGGACTAAATGAAAATGCTGCTGATCTGTGGAGTTCTGCTGATGTTCACAGGATCTGCTGTGGGTGAGTTTCCTCCACTGACTCTCTTCATTTCACTCCTGTAGAGTTTTAATGTGTTTTAATGATCAAGCTGCATCATCTGATACTTCTGATCATCCATCAATACTCTAATCTGATATATGATCATATATACACATGTACATATGTATAAGTATGTACATTTATGTAAAGTATTATTTATTGGATATGCATTTAACTGTAGTAAAAGTAAATATATATAATGTTAAAATCTCCTATCTTGCATTTTTGCAGTTGTTTTTTTATGTCGTATAACAATTTCATAATAAATGGACCAATAGAAATGATTTATTAGAAATGACTTATTAGTGTTACATTGACTTCCCCTAAAAGTTAAGAAGGTTTTTTCTACTTCCTGTTTTCAACATCGACAAAGTTTTTTAATTGAATTTTTTTCCTCAAGCTATTTGTAAATAAACAAGTTATACACATATATCTCTGTATATGTTGATTTATGGCAGAAATCAAATGATTATCATGTGTTGAGAAGCTTTTATAAGTAGTTGGAAGCACCAGGGGCGTTGGCTGGGTATGTAAAGACACTCAGCCAGTTAATTATAGGATTTTTATTCTGTATAATATGTAATTTTTTTTATTAAACAGAGTAATTGTTAGATTTTAATATTTTTATTTTAAATTACCCTTTTTGAACTTTTAATGATTTCAGATGTTCAGCTCCACATTATATCATATAACTCAGTAGTTCTTCACCTCTAATGATCTTGTAGATGTAGAATGTGCAGCTACTGGGTGATGGATCTGAGAACATGTATGATATTGTGTGAGATTATCCAGTTATTTAACCGTTAAAACTAAATATTCTCATGTTTTATTTCTTATTTTATTGTAGTTGTGAGGGTTTGATGGAGGTTAAATGCAGTTCTCTTCAGTGGATTCTCTTTCTAAAGGTGTAGATTAGACTATCAGACTTCACTGGTTCTGATTAATGATCATCTTCTTCATCTTCTTCCTCTGCAGGTCTGATTACAGTAGATGATCATTGCAGATCTGATCAGAGCTGTGTGTTTTATAGAGCTCTGGGACGCCCGCTGTACCTGCAGCTTCCTAAAGAGGAGGATTTACAATTAAAGAAGAACAACAGTGGAACTACTTCTGATGTTGTTTTCCAATATAGAAACAAAAAAAATCAGAAAAAAACATCTAGATCAACGATGGGAGTTTAATACTGAAACCAAAACCATGATAATAACCAGAGCAGAGAAAGAAGATTCAGGAAGATACAAATTAGAGACCTTTAATTCAACTGGGAAACAAACCAACTACTCTCTCCATCTGATTATAGAAGGTAGTTCTGCACATCACACTGCTACATCTACACAACTCAGTAAATCATTCACAATCATAAACTCTTAAATCCACTGACAGGGTCTGAATTAAATGTACAGAATTGATTTAAGATATTTTACTTGTAAAGAAACTAAAATGTGCATAAAGAGCAGCAATAACCAGATTAAAGTTTATCAGTAAAGTTTAAACACGTCTCTTTAAAATACATATAGATTTATCTTTAGATTCTATTGGCTGCTGCTCTTCTTTAATTTACTGCTTAATGTGATTATAGATTATATTTATAGTTGTGTGGAAATTCATGCAGCTGTTATTAACTGCTCACTTTGAGCTCAGGTGTAACACCTGCACCTTTAAGATCAGCCTCACCGGAGTACTAATAAGCTGACTCCGCCCCTCCCACACACCTGTGGGACATCAGCTTATTACTGAGACTATTTATACTGGGATTTTACTAAGTCTAGTTGCGAGATATTGCCACTCTAGTGTCTTATCGAGCGTTTACGTCTGTGTTTATTATATCTGGTTTTTTTGATACTTGCCTGTTTTTTGACTACGATTTTGCCTAGTGATTTATTCCTGGTTTTGAACTACTGCCTGTATTTTGGATTACGATTTTTGCCTTGCGTTTTGGATTAATAAAGCCTGCCTGCGTTTGCATCCAAATCTCCTTGGTTGGTTCTTACATCAGGGTTATTATTTAATTTGGCTGGATTAAGATGTAATCCAGACTGAACTCTGATTTATTATAATCTAAGTTGCTCTGTAATTTGAGCTGCAGTCTGAGCAGTGAACTTTACTAAACTGTAATCTAATCTGAGTTGTAATCTAATCTGAGCTGTAATCTAATCTGAACTGTAATCTAATCTGAGCTGTAATCTAATCTGAGCTGTAAACTAATCTGAACTGTTTCCTAATCTGAGTTGTAATCTAATCTGAGCTGTAATATAATCTGAACTGTAATCTAATCTGAACAGTAATCTAATCTGAACTGTAATCTAATCTGAGTTGTAATCTAATCTGAGCTGTAATCTAATCTGAACTGTTTCCTAATCTGAGTTGTAATCTAATCTGAGCTGTAATCTAATCTGAGATGTTAATCTGTAATCTGTAGCTGGGGTGTCGTCAGTGAAAGTGACGAACAGCTGTTTCTCCATTACGGAGAGAAAAGTTCACCGTTCATCTGATGGAGATCAGATTCAGTTCAGCTGGACTCTGGATGGAATTCCTCATAATCAGAATCTGACTGATGGGAATCAGACTCTCCTGCTGGGTGAAAGATCTACTGGAAGCGTCACCTGCACTGTAAAGAATCACGTCAGCAACGGATCTGCTACTGTTATAATAGAGCCCTGTACTGGTAAGTTTGGCTTTTAATATATATATTTTTGTCTTTGTAAAGAACAATAACCACAACAGAGATGTAATTAATATATTATTAACCTCCCATCAGATTTTAATAATAGGTATTTAATGTTTATAGAAACATTATTGTTATTAATATACTACATATATTATAATCTAGACAAAATATGCAATTTTACAATATTTTTTAGTTAAATGCCAAAACATACTGTATACTATTATTCTTTATTTAGACCAATTTTTCAATATCTGCTTGCTTAACATGTTAAGTGACACTAATAAGTTCTCAATTCTCAATATTTTTCACCTTTTTCTGTTATTCTGACTCTGTTCATTCGTTGTAGAGCGCATTAACATGCGTTAAGAGTATTAATGTTTTTTTTTTTTTTTCTGCGGCAGATTGTATTTATACTACAGGAAATTGTTGAGGTTTTTTTTTGCAGTATTCTTCCACATTTCTGGTTAGATTTTTATTATTTAGTTAAATTATAAGTCCAGAAACATGTTAATATATATTTTAATATAATAATTGCAAACTCTGATTATAGATAATTGTTATTATTATACGCTACTACATAAATGCTAGAAAATGATATATATATATATACTCATGCAACTTATATATATATATATATTGCAAACTTCAGTAGTGTCTGTGCTCACACTGAGGTATGCATATATAAACTGTTACAGTCTAATGTGATTTTTTTGGTTCCCCTGTTTAATTTACCTGATCTGGTGATAATTGCGTTACTGCAGCTCCTCATATGAAACTAATCATGCTCGAATAGAGCTTAAATCAAACACCTACAACTGAATCAGCAATATTGTTAAATAATAAACTAAATAAATTTAAATAAAATTATTATTAAATTACTAAAATATTTAACATGTTTAAAATGTTTAAATTACATGTTCAAAATTATAGTAATTATTAAATAAATAATTAAAACTATTATTTATGTCTATTTATGTATTTATTTATTTATAGAAACAACAACTGTACTGACGACCACGTCGACCACCACAGTAACATCAGTATCATCAGTATCATCAGTAACACCAATATCACCAGTGTCTGCAGTGAACCAGTGCACCTGCAGTGATAACGGTAGGACTTTTACTCTGGTTAAATAAGCTCTTATAACTCAGCTTGTTTCTACTGTAGATTTCAGTTCAGCAGATCAGTTACTGTATAGATGTGTAAAATTATGATGCTGGAATATGATGATAGATTATGTTTGCAGCGATAATTATATTTTACAGTGTGTAGCTGTGTCTACTAATGTGACTTCTGCACAATAACTCAGATAATCAGATTTTATATATAAAATTATATTCATCTAAAATCATAAATAGAATGTAATATAGTTTGTGGAAGTGAGAGAGCAACTACTGTGATGATCATGTGACACTACACTACCATCTCACAACATGCACACCCTGTATATTTATATACAGGATACAGAAGTATTCATACCCCTTAAACTTTTTCACATTTTGTCTCCTTACAAACACAAACTTAAACATATTTTATGAGATTTTAAGAAATCGACTAACAAAAGTAGAACATCATTTTGAAGTGAAATGAAAATTATACATGATTTTTTTTGTTAATAAAATAAAAATAGATAAAGTGTGATGTGTAAAAGTATTCAGTCCCCTTTACTTTAAAACCCCTAAATACAATCCAGGGCAATCAATCGCCTTCAGAAAGTCTTAACTTTATTAGTTAATTAGTATCCCAAGCAGCACTGTTCAACCTATCATCCAAAAATGAACAAGCTTAACAAACCTACCAAGACATGACCATGGTCCTCCCAAACTGACAGATGGAGCAAGGAGAGCTCTGGTCAGAAAAGCAGCCAAAAGACCCATGGTCACTCTGGAGGAGCTGCAGAGATCCACGGCTCAATACAACTACAAGTCTGCACTCCACAAATCTGTCCTTAATGGAAGAGTGGCAAGAAGAAAAACATTGTTTAAAGAAAGACATAAAAACTGCCGTTTGTAGTTTGTAGCCACAAGCCATGTAAAAACACAACAAACATGTGGGAAAAGAACTTAGATTCAGAATGACACAGTACAGAGCCAGCAGCACTAATGCAGCACCAGACCTTGATGCTACCACCACCACTGGTGACAGTCGGCAGGTCATACTGTAGTTGCTTTGATACTCCTCATCAAGGCGCCACCATGCTGGACACTGTCTGAGCCAAACAAGTTTTTACATTTATCAGACTACAGAACATGTTTCTAGTAATCCATGATCTTGGAATGCTTGTTTTCAGCGAACTGTTTGCAGGCTTTTTTGCGCATCAGCTTTAGAAGAGGCTACCTTCTGGAATGAAAGCCATGCAGGCCGAGTTGATGCTGCTGTGTGAATCTCACTTTCTCAACCTCAGCAACAATGCTTTTCTGTGCTTGTTTCCCAGGGTTGATGGTGTTCGTGACGGTGTGGCTGTTTGAGGTCATCATCCTGGTCTCGCTGTTGGTCGGAGCGTTTTACATCTACACCAGAATCTACAGGAAGCAGAGAGCAGCTGAGAGTAAGAGCTGTGTGTTTATTATAAACTATATATTAACTGTAGATCTGACCAATCACCATCTGACCACCTCTAAATACCCTGCTCTACACTCACTGGACACTTTATTGGAAACACCCACCTTCAGGAGCTCCACCTATTGCTCAGTTTCTGACCACAGGGCTGCTGAGGGTTGGTTCCCAGTACAGTGTGCTGCTGGTTTTAGTGGATCAGGACCAGTGGTCTTACTGCTCTGGTCCAGATTGGGTCCACCATCCCATAATATCCAGATAAGAGCAGCTCTGAGGTCAGGAACTGACCATTAGTGAAGGACTACAGGATGGATAACACACACTGTCCATCAGCAGATGAGCTCCAGTCTGAACTGAACACCAGCAGGGTGGAGCTACAGGGGAGGGGTTTCCGATAAAATGGCCACTGAATGTAGTTCATATGGTAATCAGAATGTTGTGGATCAGAACAGTTTGAAGTGTGCGGGGGTCACCCAAAGGTCACCTTATTCCACTGTGATTCCTCTAGGTAAGGAATAGGAAAGGGAGGAGCCTCTGTGGACCAATCAGAACCAAGTTGAGGAGGAGGAGAACCCCATCAGAGTACCAGAGAAACCACCTGACCCGTCCAGCCGACACACCCACACAAGTCTGGAGTTTCCACTGAGGAGAATTTACACATTTATACACACAATTCAAATCTTCATTATAGTGATAACATGTTATTACTGTACTGTATATGCTTTTATATGCTTTTAACATTTTAACATGTTTTTTTTTTCTGTGTAGTAGTAACATGTTGCCTTAGGCTAACAATGGTCAGCAGTTTTGCAGTAACATTTTATTACATGCTAATAATGTTTTCAGTTTATAATGTTGTTTTATGCAAACATTTCAACATGTTTTTTTTCAGGGTAGTAGTAACATGTTAATAAATGTTTTAAAATGTTGTCTTGAGCTAGCAATAGAGCAGTTTAGCAGTAACATTTTCTTAAAGGTTAGTAACGTTTTCAGTTTAATAGTAACATGTTATTATGTGATAACATTCCAACGTGTTTTTTTCAGGATAGTCATAACATGTTAATAAATGTTTTTAAACGTTGTCTTAAGCTAGCAATAGTAAGCAGTTTAGCAGTAACACTTTATTGCAGGTTAATAATGTTTTCAGTTTAATAGTAACATGTTATTATGTGATAACATTACAACATGTTTTTTTGGGGTATATATTTTTCAGCTGAACAGTAACATGTAATTACATGCTAAGATGTTACTGTGTGCTATGATGTTTTTGCTGTGCAGTTGTAAATTAAAGTTGACATGTGCTATGTGTTTAGTAATAACATGTTATTATGTGCTAACATGTTGACTTGTGTTTAAAGATGTTCTTTTTTCTATGTAATATTAACACATAATGTGATGAAATGTTAGCATGTGGTCCTGATGTTTTCCCTCCCTCAGTGTAGCAGCATGTGATTAGTGTAGTACTAATGTATTAATGTGTGCTAATGATGTTTTATTTCTAGTATAGTAGTAACATTTCTATGTTATATTTAGGTATTCTGTGATATTATGCTGGCATGTGATAATGACCAAGATTATTTGACTTTATTTTATTAGCATGTATTTTTGCACCTCGAATAAAGCTGGATTTAATCCAATGTAATGTTAACTTCAGATCTGTTGTTTTATTTGAAATAAGAGTGGATATAGATCTTTTAACACTTTTTGTGTGTGTGTCAGTGTGTGTGTCTGTGTGTGTGTGTCTGTGTGTGTGTGACAGTGAATGTATGTATCAATTCTTAAGCTTCACACCTCCTTCAAAGAGGCTTTTAGAAACCACGTCTCGCACACACACACATTTTAATTCATTTATTTAAAGGAAATGAAGATAAACTTCCATATATGGTTTATAGGAAAAGTATTTATAATTTCTATGCGTGTTAGATAGAAAGAAAAAAACAGGAAGAGGGCACAGACCGAAATATTCTGGTGTTTCCTCTTCTTACATTGAATATTCACCGTCTCAGAGTCCAGTTGCTGATCTGTGGTGTGAGGTTGTGTGGGTCCATCAGAGTGGAGTGTGTGTGTGGGACTGAAGGACTGGGTTCTACTGCTGTTCTCTGGACTAAATGAAAATGCTGCTGATCTGTGGAGTTCTGCTGATGTTCACAGGATCTGCTGTGGGTGAGTTTCCTCCACTAACTCTCTTCATTTCACTCCTGTAGAGTTTTAATGTGTTTTAATGATCAAGCTGCATCATCTGATACTTCTGATCATCCATCAATACTCTAATCTGATATATGATCATATATACACATGTACATATGTATAAGTATGTACATTTATGTAAAGTATTATTTATTGGATATGCATTTAACTGTAGTAAAAGTAAATATATATAATGTTAAAATCTCCTATCTTGCATTTTTGCAGTTGTTTTTTATGTTGTATTACAATTTCATAATAAATGGACCAATAGAAATGATTTATTAGAAATGACTTATTAGTGTTACATTGACTTCCCCTAAAAGTTAAGAAGGTTTTTTCTACTTCCTGTTTTCAACATCTTTCAACATCAGTTTTCCTCAAGCTATTTGTAAATAAACAAGTTATACACATATATCTCTGTATATGTTGATTTATGGCAGAAATCAAATGATTATCATGTATTGAGAAGCTTTTATAAGTAATTGGAAGCACCAGGGGCGTTGGCTGGGTATGTAAAGACACTCAGCCAGTTAATTATAGGATTTTTTCAGATTTATCCTGTATAATATGTAATTTTTTTATTAAACAGAGTAATTGTTAGATTTTTATATTTTTATTTTAAATGACCCTTTTTGAACTTTTAATGATTTCACATGTTCAGCTCCACATTATATCATATAACTCAGTAGTTCTTCACCTCTAATGATCTTGTAGATGTAGAATGTGCAGCTACTGGGTGATGGATCTGAGAACATGTATGATATTGTGTGAGATTATCCAGTTATTTAACCGTTAAAACTAAATATTCTCATGTTTTATTTCTTATTTTATTGTAGTTGTGAGGGTTTGATGGAGGTTAAATGCAGTTCTCTTCAGTGGATTCTCTTTCTAAAGGTGTAGATTAGACTATCAGACTTCACTGGTTCTGATTAATGATCATCTTCTTCATCTTCTTCCTCTGCAGGTCTGATTACAGTAGATGATCAGTGCAGATCTGATCAGAGCTGTGTGTTTTATGGAGCTGTGGGACGCCGGCTGGACCTGCAGCTTCCTAAAGAGGAGCATTTACAATTAAAGAAGATCATCAGTGGAACTACTTCTGATGTTGTTTTCATATATAGAAACAAAAAAATCAGAATAAACTATCTAGATCAACGATGGGAGTTTAATAATAAAACCAAAACCATGATAATAACCAGAGCAGAGAAAGAAGATTCAGGAAGATACGAATTAGAGACCTTTAATTCATCTGGGAGAAGCACAGGCAGATTCTATCTCCATCTGATTATAGAAGGTAGTTCTGCACATCACACTGCTACATCTACACAACTCAGTAAATCATTCACAATCATAAACTCTTAAATCCACTGACAGGGTCTGAATTAAATGTACAGAATTGATTTAAGATATTTTACTTGTAAAGTAACTAAAATGTGCATAAAGTGCAACAATAACCAGATTAAAGTTTATCAGTAAAGTTTAAACACGTCTCTTTAAAATACATATAGATTTATCTTTAGATTCTATTGGCTGCTGCTCTTCTTTAATTCTCTACTTAATGTGATTATAGATTATATTTATAGTTGTGTGGAAATTCATGCAGCTGTTATTAACTGCTCACTTTGAGCTCAGGTTTATTATGATTTTGGTTGGATTAAGATGTAATCCAGACTGAGCAGTGAGCTACACTTAACTTTAATCTAATCTGAACTACAATCTAATCTAAGATGCAATTTAATCTGAAATGTAATCTAATCTGAGCTGTAATATAATCTGATCTATAATCTAATCTGAGCTGTAATCTAATCTGATTTGTAATCTAATCTGATCTATAATCTAATCTGAGCTGTAATCTAATCTGAGCTGTAATCTTATCTGAGCTGTAATATAATCTGATCTGTAATCTAATCTGATTTGTAATCTAATCTGATCTATAATCTAATCTGAGCTGTAATCTAATCTGAGCTGTAATCTAACCTGATCTGTAATTTATTCTGCACTGTAATCTAATCTGAGTTGTAATCTAACCTGATCTGTAATTTATTCTGCACTGTAATCTAATCTGAGCTGTATTATAATATGAGTTGTGATCTAATCTGGGCTGGGATCTAATCTGAAATGTATTCTAACCTGATATGTATTCTGAACTGAATTGTTATCTAATTTGAACTGTAATGTAATCTGAACTGTAATCTAATCTGAGCTGTAATCTAATCTGAGCTGTTAATCTGTAATCTGTAGCTGGGGTGTCGTCAGTGAAAGTGACGAACAGCTGTTTCTCCATTATGGAGAGAAAAGTTAAATGTTGGTCTGATGGAGATCAGATTCAGTTCAGTTGGACTCTGGATGGAATTCCTCATAATCAGAATCTGACTGATGGGAATCAGACTCTCCTGCTGGGTGAAAGATTTACTGGAAGCGTCACCTGCACTGTAAAGAATCACGTCAGCAGCGGATCTGCTACGGTTATAATAGAGCCCTGTACTGGTAAGTTTATATTTTTAATGATTTTTTAATGGCTTTGTAAAAAACATTAACAACAACAGTGATGTAATTAATATATAAATAACAGAGCATCCAATCAGTTTGGTGGAATTTAATAATAGGTATTAAATAATAGCATAAACATTATTGTTGAAAGACTATAAATATTATAATCTAGACAAAATGTTCTATTTTAAGATATTTTAGTTAAATGCCAAAAATATATTATTTTTTTTATTTAGTTCTATTTTTTAAAACGTGCTAAATTAACATGTTAAGTGATACTTCAAAAACATATTAATTTTCAATATTTTTCAGCTGTTTCTGTTATTCTGGACTCATTACCAGCTCTGTTCATTATTCTAGATATTTACAGCTGTTTAGTAATCAGTTGAATCAGTTGTAGAGCGCATTAACATGTATTAACTGAATTAATGTTTTTGTATATTTATTTCTGCAGCAGATTTTATTTAAATTTACAATTTTGTTCCACATTTCTGGTTTGATCTTCATTTTAGTTAAATCCAGTCCAGATACATTTTAATATATATTTTAATATAATAATTGTAAACACTGATTATATTTTATTGTTATTTTTATTATGTGCCCGTACATAAATGTTCCAAAATTCTACAAATGGAAATACTAGATAAATATACATAATAAATAAATCTATTTTTCATTATTTAAGCCATTTCTCATTTTCTGTAAATAAATGCTCTAAATGAGAATATTTTTATTTGTAATTTGGGAGAAATGTTGTCTGTAGTTTATAGAATAAAACAACAATGTTCATTTTACTCAAACATAAACCTATAAATAGCAAAATCAGAGAAACTGACTCAGAAACTGAAGTGGTCTCATACTTTTTTTCCATTTTTTTGCTACTCCTGCTTCTTCCTGTTTTCCTCTTTTAAAAAATCCTAATTTTAAACATGTTATTATCATGTATTGAGTAGCTTTTATAAGTACTTGATGCTCAGCATAGCTAATTATAGGATAACAGATAGTTTAAGTACCCTGTATAATATATAATTGGACTTTTTAAATTTAAACAAACATGGCTTAAGTGATATCATACTCTGCATAAAGAGATTAATTGTTAAATAGTAATAACTTAATTCTTTATTTAATTACATTTTTTTACCTTTTAATGATTTCACATGTTCAGCTCCACATTATATCATATAACTCAGTAGTTCTTCACCTCTAATGATCTTGTAGATGTAGAATGTGCAGCTACTGGGTGATGGATCTGAGAACATGTATGATATTGTGTGAGATTATCCAGTTATTTAACAGTTAAAACTAAATATTCTCATGTTTTATTTCTTATTTTATTGTAGTTGTGAGGGTTTGATGGAGGTTAAATGCAGTTCTCTTCAGTGGATTCTCTTTCTAAAGGTGTAGATTAGACTATCAGACTTCACTGGTTCTGATTAATGATCATCTTCTTCATCTTCTTCCTCTGCAGGTCTGATTACAGTAGATGATCAGTGCAGATCTGATCAGAGCTGTGTGTTTTATGGAGCTGTGGGACGCCCGCTGTACCTGCAGCTTCCTGAAGAGGAGGAATTAATATTAAACAAGATCACCAGTGAAACTACTACTGTTCTTATTTTCCAATTTAAAAACCAAAAAATCAGAATAAAACCTCCAGATCCAAGATGGCAGTTTAATACTGAAACCAAAACCATGATAATAACCAGAGCAGAGAAAGAAAATTCAGGAAGATACGTATTAGAGCCCTTCAGTTCAACTGGGAGAAGCACAGGCAGATTCTATCTCCATCTGATTATAGAAGGTAGTTCTGCACATCACACTGCTACATCTACACAACTCAGTAAATCATTCACAATCATAAACTCTTAAATCCACTGACAGGGTCTGAATTAAATGTACAGAATTTATTTAAGATCTTTTACTTGTAAAGAAACTAAAATGTGCATAAAGAGCAGCAATAACCAGATTAAAGTTTATCAGTAAAGTTTAAACACGTCTCTTTAAAATACATATAGATTTATCTTTAGATTCTATTGGCTGTTGCTCTTCTTTAATTCACTACTTAATGTGATTATAGATTATATTTATACATATAAACTGCTCACTTTGAGCTCAGGTTTATCATGACATTGGCTGGATTAATCTATAATCCACACTGTGATTGTATCTGAGCTGCAGTTTAGACTGAACTTAAATCCAGACTAGTTATAATAATTTCTCATTTTCAATGTAGACTGATTTATGATCTGGACAATGCTGTAATCCAGATTGCTCTGTTTGGATTTAGACTACACTTTAATCTAGATTAATCTGCTCACACAACCTTACTATACGATGGATAATCTGAAATGTAATCTGTATTTATCTGTGATCCAGACTGACCATTAGTATGAATTAATCTGCAATCTTAACTCACCTGTTATTTAGATTAAACTGTTATCTAGACTGAACTGTAATCCAGAGTGACCAGAGATCTAGACTAGGCTGCGCTCTAATATGAACTGTAATATAATCTATATAAACTCTAATCTAGACTAAACTCTAACCTGAATTCAAATGTAATGTAGACGGAACTTTAATCTAGACTAAACTGTAATCTAATCTAAGATGTTGATCTATAATCTGTAGCTGTGGTGTCAGCAGTGGACGTGAAAGACAGTGGATGTTTCTCCACGGGGACCAGGAGGGTGATCTGTTCGTCTGATGGAGATCAGATCCAGTTCAGCTGGACTCTCAGTGGAGCCACATGCGGATCCAGACTGACTGATGGGAATCAGACTCTCCTGCTGGATAAAGACTATACTGGAAATGTTACCTGTTATGTGAAGAACCAGGTCAGCAGTGGATCTAAAACTATTGAATTACATGAATGTTTTGGTAAGTCTGGATTTTTTATTATTTAAATCTGTCTTTGTAAAGAATATTAAGAAAAAACATGATGCAATTAATACGTTATTAACAGAAATTAAAGCTTTAGTTAATGTTTGTATATTTACTGAAACTGCACAACAGCATCTCTTTCTAGAAGTTGGAGAACATGGTTGTGAGGGTTGTTTCCTGTGCTTTTCTGTGCTTGTTTCCCAGGGTTGATGGTGTTCGTGACGGTGTGGCTGTTTGAGGTCATCATCCTGGTCTCGCTGTTGGTCGGAGCGTTTTACATCTACACCAGAATCTACAGGAAGCAGAGAGCAGCTGAGAGTAAGAGCTGTGTGTTTATTATAAACTATATATTAACTGTAGATCTGACCAATCACCATCTGACCACCTCTAAATACCCTGCTCTACACTCACTGGACACTTTATTGGAAACACCCACCTTCAGGAGCTCCACCTACTGCTCAGTTTCTGACCACAGGGCTGCTGAGGGTTGGTTCCCAGTACAGTGTGCTGCTGGTTCTAGTGGATCAGGACCAGTGGTCTTACTGCTCTGGTCCAGATTGGGTCCACTATCCCATAATATCCAGAGAAGAGCAGCTCTGAGATCAGGAACTGACCATTAGTGAAGGACTACAGGATGGATAACACACACTGTCCATCAGCAGATGAGCTCCAGTCTGATCTGAACACCAGCAGGGTGGAGCTACAGGGGAGGGGTTTCCGATAAAATGGCCACTGAATGTACGTTCATATGGTAATCAGACTGTTGTGGATCAGAACAGTTTGAAGTGTGCGGAGGTCAAACAAAGGTCACCTGATTCCACTGTGATTCCTCTAGGTAAGGAATAGGAAAGGGAGGAGCCTCTGTGGACCAATCAGAACCAAGTTGAGGAGGAGGAGGAGGAGGAGGAGGAGGAGAACCCCATCAGAGTACCAGAGAAACCACCTGACCCATCCAGCTGACACACCCACACAAGTCTGGAGTTTCCACTGAGGAGAATTTACACATTTATACACACAATTCAATTCTTCATTATAGTGATAACATGTTATTACTGTACTGTATATGCTAACATTTTAACATGTTTTTTCAGGGTAGTAGTAACATGTTATTAAATGTTTTTAAATGTTGCCTTGGACTAACAATGGTTAGCAGTTTTGTAGTAACATTTTATTACATGCTAATAATGTTTTCAGTTTATAATGTTGTTTTATGCAAACATTTCAATATGTTTTTTTCAGGGTAGTAGTAACATGTTAATAAATGTTTTAAAATGTTGTCTTGAGCTAGCAATAGAGCAGTTTAGCAGTAACATTTTCTTAAAGGTTAGTAACGTTTTCAGTTTAATAGTAACATGTTATTATGTGATAACATTCCAACGTGTTTTTTTTCAGGATAGTCATAACATGTTATTAAATGTTTTTAAACGTTGTCTTAAGCTAGCAATAGTAAGCAGTTTAGCAGTAACACTTTATTGCAGGTTAATAATGTTTTCAGTTTAATAGTAACATGTTATTATGTGATAACATTACAACATGTTTTTTTGGGGTATATATTTTTCAGCTGAACAGTAACATGTAATTACTTGCTAAGATGGTACTGTGTGCTATGATGTTTTTGCTGTGCAGTTGTAAATTAAAGTTGACATGTGCTATGTGTTTAGTAATAACATGTTATTATGTGCTAACACGTTGACTTGTGTTTAAAGATGTTTTTTTTCTATGTAATATTAACACATAATGTGATGAAATGTTAGCATGTGGTCCTGATGTTTTCCCTCCCTCAGTGTAGCAGCATGTGATTAGTGTAGTACTAATGTATTAATGTATAGTATAGTAGTAACATTTCTATGTTATATTTAGGTATTCTGTGATATTATGCTGGCATGTGATAATGACCAAGATTATTTGACTTTATTTTATTAGCATGTATTTTTGCAACTCGAATAAAGCTGGATTTAATCCAATGTAATGTTAACTTCAGATCTGTTGTTTTATTAGAAATAAGAGTGGATATAGATCTGTTAACACTTTTTGTGTGTGTGTCAGTGTGTGTGTGTGTGTGTGTGTGTGTGTGTGTGTATGTGTGTGTGTATGTGTGTGTGTGTGTGTGTGTGTGACAGTGAATGTATGTATCAATTCTTATGCTTCACACCTCCTTCAAAGAGGCTTTTAGAAACCACGTCTCGCACACACACACACACACACACACACACACATTTTAATTCATTTATTTAAAGGAAATGAAGATAAACTTCCATATATGGTCTATAGGAACAGTATTTATAATTTCTATGCGTGTTAGATAGAAAGAAAAAAACAGGAAGAGGGCACAGACTGAAATATTCTGTTGTTTCCTTTTCTCACACTACATATTCACCTCATCAGAGTCCATTTCCTGATCTGTGGTGTGAGGTTGTGTGGGTCCATCAGAGTGGAGTGTGTGTGTGGGACTGAAGGACTGGGTTCTACTGCTGTTCTCTGGACTAAATGAAAATGCTGCTGATCTGTGGAGTTCTGCTGATGTTCACAGGATCTGCTGTGGGTGAGTTTCCTCCACTAACTCTCTTCATTTCACTCCTGTAGAGTTTTAATGTGTTTTAATGATCAAGCTGCATCATCTGATACTTCTGATCATCCATCAATCCTCTAATCTGATATATGATCATATATACACATGTACATATGTATAAGTATGTACATTTATGTAAAGTATTATTTATTGGATATGCATTTAACTGTAGTAAAAGTAAATATATATAATGTTAAAATCTCCTATCCTGCATTTTTGCAGTTGTTTTTTTATGTTGTATAACAATTTCATAATAAATGGACCAATAGAAATGATTTATTAGAAATGACTTATTAGTGTTACATTGACTTCCCCTAAAAGTTAAGAAGGTTTTTTCTACTTCCTGTTTTCAACATCTTTCAACATCAGTTTTCCTCAAGCTATTTGTAAATAAACAAGTTATACACATATATCTCTGTATATGTTGATTTATGGCAGAAATCAAATGATTATCATGTATTGAGAAGCTTTTATAAGTAGTTGGAAGCACCAGGGGCGTTGGCTGGGTATGTAAAGACACTCAGCCAGTTAATTATAGGATTTTTTCAGATTTATCCTGTATAATATGTAATTTTTTTATTAAACAGAGTAATTGTTAGATTTTAATATTTTTATTTTAAATGACCCTTTTTGAACTTTTAATGATTTCAGATGTTCAGCTCCACATTATATCATATAACTCAGTAGTTCTTCACCTCTAATGATCTTGTAGATGTAGAATGTGCAGCTACTGGGTGATGGATCTGAGAACATGTATGATATTGTGTGAGATTATCCAGTTATTTAACCGTTAAAACTAAATATTCTCATGTTTTATTTCTTATTTTATTGTAGTTGTGAGGGTTTGATGGAGGTTAAATGCAGTTCTCTTCAGTGGATTCTCTTTCTAAAGGTGTAGATTAGACTATCAGACTTCACTGGTTCTGATTAATGATCATCTTCTTCATCTTCTTCCTCTGCAGGTCTGATTACAGTAGATGATCAGTGCAGATCTGATCAGAGCTGTGTGTTTTATGGAGCTGTGGGACGCCGGCTGTACCTGCAGCTTCCTAAAGAGGAGGAATTAAAATTAAACAAGATCATCAGTGAAACTACTTTTGTTCGTATTTTCCAGTTTAAAAACCAAATAATCAGAATAAAACCTCCAGATCCAAGATGGGAGTTTAATAATGAAACCAAAACCATGATAATAACCAGAGCAGAGAAAGAAGATTCAGGAAGATACGAATTACTCACCTTCAGTTCAGCTGGATTTACCACAGGCATTTACTATCTCCATCTGATTATAGAAGGTAGTTCTGCACATCACACTGCTACATCTACACAGCTCAGTAAATCATTCACAATCATAAACTCTTAAATCCACTGACAGGGTCTGAATTAAATGTACAGAATTGATTTAAGATATTTTACTTGTAAAGAAACTAAAATGTGCATAAAGTGCAACAATAACCAGATTAAAGTTTATCAGTAAAGTTTAAACACGTCTCTTTAAAATACATATAGATTTATCTTTAGATTCTATTGGCTGTTGCTCTTCTTTAATTCTCTACTTAATGTGATTATAGATTATATTTATAGTTGTGTGGAAATTCATGCAGCTGTTATTAACTGCTCACTTTGAGCTCAGGTGTAACACCTGCACCTTTAAGATCAGCCTCACCGGAGTACTAATAAACTGACTCCGCCCCTCCCACACACCTGTGGGACATCAGCTTATTACTGAGACTATTTATACTGGGATTTTACTAAGTCTAGTTGCGAGATATTGCCACTCTAGTGTCTTATCGAGCGTTTACGTCTGTGTTTATTATATCTGGTTTTTTGATCCTTGCCTGTTTTTTTGACTACGATTTTGCCTAGTGATTTATTCCTGGTTTTGAACTATTATTATTTAATTTGGCTGGATTAAGATGTAATCCAGACTGAACTCTGATTTATTATAATCTAAGTTGCTCTGTAATTTGAGCTGCAGTCTGAGCAGTGAACTTTACTAAACTGTAATCTAATCTGAGTTGTAATCTAATCTGAGCTGTAATCTAATCTGAACTGTAATCTAATCTGAGTTGTAATCTAATCTGAGCTGTAAACTAATCTGAACTGTTTCCTAATCTGAGATGTAATCTAATCTGAGCTGTAATATAATCTGAACTGTAATCTAATCTGAACAGTAATCTAATCTGAACTGTAAACTAATCTGAACTGTTTCCTAATCTGAGTTGTAATCTAATCTGAGCTGTAATCTAATCTGAGCTGTTAATCTGTAATCTGTAGCCGGGGTGTCGTCAGTGAAAATGACAAACAGCTGTTTCTCCATTACGGAGAGAAAAGTTCACTGTTGGTCTGATGGAGATCAGATTCAGTTCAGCTGGACTCTGGATGGAATTCCTCATAATCAGAATCTGACTGATGGGAATCGGACTCTCCTGCTGGATGAAAGATCTACTGGAAACTTCACCTGCACTGTAAAGAATCACGTCAGCAGCGGATCTGCTACTGTTATAATAGAGCCCTGTCCTGGTAAGTTTGGCTTTAAGCCAAAAGAACAATAACAACAACAGTGATGTAATTATTATGTTATTAACAGAGCCACCCAGCAGATCAGTGTGATGTAATAGGTATTTAATTATAATATAAAAAATGTTGTTGAAATATTTTTTAAATATTGTATTCCAACCGAAGGGTGCTATTTCAAGAAATGTTTGGTTAAATGTAAATTTATCATGTCCACTGTCCTCATCTATATTACTGTTTTAGACTGAACTGATCTGTACTGGTGAAGAATTGCTGTATGAACTGTGAATTTAAGGTCTAATAGAAGCTCTTCTGCTCTGGTTCTCTCTAGAGATGTTTGTTCTGGTCTGGGTTCTGGAGATCATCGTCCTGCTGGCGCTGTTGGGAGGTTTTCACATCTATGGCAGAATCTTCAGGAAACGGAGCATCAAACGGAACAGCAGATCAGCAGAGAGTAAGAGCTTTGAGTTTCCTGCAGATTAAAGTTTCCAAATGAACACCAGCCCTTAACCCAAGTCCCATGAACAGCATTTCAGCTGGGATCTTCTAGATCTCGTCGCTTTTAGACTCTTTGACCTGTTTTCTCAGCTACAACTGAGCACTCTCGCCGCTTTTAGACTCTTTGGCTTGTTTTTCTGCACAACAGCTGCACATTCTTGCCGCTTTTAGACTCTTTGGCTTGTTTATTGCGCTACATTTGACCCCTCTCTCCGCTTTAGACTCTTTGGCTTGTTTATTCCGTTACAACTGTGATTTATTGCCGCTTTTAGAGTCTTTGGCCCGTTTTCTGTGCAACAACTGCGCATTCTCGCTGCTTTTAAACTCTTTGGCTCGTTTTCTGACACATAGCATTCAAACTTTAACTCTCACATTTTAAAAATCTGCTTAATAGGGGATCATTTTGCGGTTTATTCCTAAAATACCTTGCGGGCCACTCCACATATGGCCCACGGACCGTAGTTTGGACACCCCTGTTCTAGAAGTTCTCACAAAGACACCAAAGGACTGATGATGAGGATGATGATGATGATGATGATGATGATGATGATGATGATGATGATCCAGAGGGAAAGAGCTGGGTTTCATAGAAAGTCAGTAAAGCTGATCTTAGTGTAGAACATGGTGCTGTGCTGCTTCTGCTCTGCTGTTAAAGCATCATCCTCCACTGTGTGCTGTGTTCCACAGGAGCTGGAGGAGAACGAGGCTCTGGAGAACATCTTGGATCATCATGAGGAGAAGAATCCCATCAGAGGAAGAGCTGAGAATCCAACAGACTCTCCAGCTCACCCACCAGAACCAGATCCAGTCCGGTCAAGGTTATTCAGCTGGTTTAGGACGTGGCTGAAGATCATCTCTTAGTACAAACTCCCCCGTCCCAGTACTAAAGTTATTTACTCTCTTAGTTTAAAATATCAGCTTTATTTTATCACATGGTGTTTTACAGTCCTATTTACCGCCCTGTTATTGTACCTCAGGATTAAACATGCTGTTTTTATTCATGGAGGGCTAGTGAAAGATTTATTTTATTTGTATTAGCTGGTTTACATCAGAAAATCACCCCACAGCATATCCTAGCCTAGCCTAGCCTAGCATAGCATAGCATAGAAAAGCCTAGCTTAATTTTATTATTATTGTTGCTAATTGTAAAAAATATTTTTTTTACTGATTTTCGTTACTGAGATATCTCCCTGCTACACAGATTAGCCTAGCCTAACACACATACACAGCTAACACCAAGCTTCGCACTGAAAGATATTTCTATATTTAATTATTTTATCTCAGGTTTATCTTCATATGTTTAATCTATATATTTTTAATTCTGTATGATTCTATCTCTTTTCTTTCTTTTTTATATTAATAAATAGTTTTTGTTGGAACATTCTTCAATAAATCTGACAAAAGCTATGTCTCTCCATTCATTACTCTGCAGGTAAAAGTCTAAATTCTAGAGTTTAATAAAATACTTAAATACTTCTGTAGAAGTTGAAGCATCAACTCAAGCTTTTTACTCTTTAAGTAAAAGTTTAAAAGTACTGGTTTCAAATGGTAAACTTATATCCTTACGTTATTTTGGTTATAGTCCTTATTTTAATTGTTTTACATTGCTAGTTTTTATTTTGGGTTTTCTGTACTGTCAAAAAAGATGATATCACTTGTTGAATTTTATTTTAAGGGAGTCCAAGAGAATTATTTATTTTAGCAGGAGAAATAAAATTCACTCAGGTCAGGATTGTGATGTTACTTTTACTTTTTAAATGGATAATACAGATTAAGGGTTTGATTTTATGTTTTATGATGTGATGAATAATCATGTTGGTTTTGAAACTGTGTTGGACTATAGAGGGATTTTATGTAAAATTTTGAAAGGTGAGCAAATTTTTAATGATCTTTTAACATAAAACCTGCATTTTTATGTAACTGATGGTCTGTTTTAACTAATGCTGTTAATAATGTCTGGTTAAAATGTGTGGTCTGTGGGTGTTCTGGAGATTCTCCTCCTGGTGGCGCTGTTGTCAGGCTTTTTAATTTATATCAGAATCCAGAGGATACGGAGCAGCAGATCTGAAAGTAAGGGTTTCTGTGTTCAACCCTCCTTATAAAGCAACCATAATGATCAAGAGTGAAAATGACCAAAATCAAATATCATATAAATGGGAATTTATACAAATTTTATTTGTATTATATTTAAATTTATGTTTTTCTCCACTCCGGAGGTTTGCCAGTAATAGAAACCTAATTAACCCAAAATAAAATGTTCTGTGGCCCACATTAAAATTTATTCAATCATTAATATAAATAGAAACACCACAAAACTCAATATCTGATTGAAATTTGTTTTACCTTTTTTGGATAAATTGTAAAAAACAGCATATTTCTCAATTGAAGATCCTGAGATTTTAAACTGAATTGAATTGAATTGAATTAAATTGATTACATACATTTACAGTTACATTATTTTATTCATAAAGGCAATTGAAATAGAATAATTTAGTCAAGAATTGCAAAGAAGAAAATTTGAGATTTGTCCCAAAAGGATGATTTGATTTGATATCAGTTATAAGTATACAATATAATATATTATTATAATATATTTATTGTAAGACTAGCTTTGACAGGCAGGTGACAAATCTCTGACCAACTAACAATCTCAATCTAAATATTACGTTGTTTCATTTTTATTTATTTAAATTATTTCAGTCACATATTAATTCTACAACTTAAAAAGCAGAAAATACATTTTAAATGAATATTGCCAAAAATATTTAATCACCCATCTAAATTACTAAACTCAAGTCCAGTTGTGTAATTTCCTCACTGGTAAATATTCCACAGCCAACTGTCAGTGTGCGGAGTGTAAAGTTTGGCTGAGGGGGGATCATTATGATTGTAGTGTGGAGTTGTTTTTCAGGAGTTTGGCTCCGCCCCTTATTTCCAGTGAAAGGAACTCTTAATGTTTCAGAATAACAAGAGATTTTGGGACAATTTCATTCTCCTCAATTCAACTCAACAACAACACTCTGATGGATTAAGAGTAGAGAATGTGATCCACAGGCCTGTACTAATGCCTGTATTTCAGTTCTCCTTGCTCTCTAAATCATACATCATAAAATCCATACTATATTTAGAATAGCTACTATAATAATGGGGCCTAAATCTAAAACTCAGAAGTAAATGTAGAAAAATAATGATAATTATATTAACTTTAGAAAGCCTTTAGTACTTAAGCTAATATGTTTTCTTTAGAATAAAATATCCTAATTTGTATTATCTTTAGCCTACGCTTCAGTAAAAAGCAGAATATGTGACTTTAGACTTTCTGTCACGTTTAGAAGTTGAGATCTGAGTGTGACAGACAGTCTAAGGCTGTATCTTCAGCTCAGACGTCTCACTGCTAGATAGTGGTGTTCGCTGTGGGTGATGTGTTAAGATTTTTGATCACAGATAAAATGATACTCACGAGTTAAAATTGGTTAAACTTAAAAAGAGAGAATTATGATACATTTAGTGAGCATTTTAACTGTATCACTTTTATACACCAGGTATATTAGGAAAGGAATGTACTAAGAATTGATCAATGAACCAATGACCATCAATAAAATATGCTTCTTGTTCTTGTCTTTTGTAAGGAGCACACTTCTAGTATACTCTGTTGGGTATAAAAAATATATTTTAATATATTGTTAATATACTACAATTTTAAGCATGTTAGAAATTTACTTACTTACTTTACTTACTTACTTAAATTACTTTTTAAAAAGACATAGATAACATTAAAAGATACATAATAATAATAATAATAATAATAATAATAATAATAATAATAATAATTATTATTATAATAATAATAATAATTATAATAATAATAATAATAATAATAATAATAATAATAATAATAATAATAATAATTATTATAATAATAATAATAATAATAATAATAATTATAATAATAATAATAATAATAATAATAATAATAATAATAATAATAATAATAATAAAACGTACTTTAGGTGAACTGTGTAAAAATGTGCAAAAATATATTTGGAAACAAGTATTTTAGAAGTATATTGAATAACATTAAACTCAAAGTGTACTACATAGTAGTCTATGTTTTTAACTTTAACTTTTTTACTGTTTTTAACATTACTTTTTCAAAATAAAACTTTTTTAAATAAAAACTTTAAATCCAATTTATGCCTATTGGATCCTTTTGTAAATTTCACAAACCATCCCTAAACGCTAAAACAAACTAAATTTTATAAAAAAAAAAATTCTAAATTACATATAATTAGTAAAAAAAATAGCACTTTTAATTTGCCTCTTTGGCTCTAAGCACTGTTTTTTTCCAGTGCAGTGGGCGGGGCTAAGCTATTGTTTCATTGGCTTATAAACTTTGTTATTGGCTCATTTATGGCCTATTCTGATTAAGAATGGTCTTAATTAGTATTATGTGTAACAAAACATTTGAAAAAAAGAAAAAGAAAATAGTGTCCATTGTAATAGATGCAGGGTCTGAAAGTGTTTAAAAACTCCAGCAGCACTGCTGCTGTATTTGATCCACTCACTGTACCATCAGCACAACACACACTAACACCTCATACACCACCACCATGCTAATCAGTGCAGTGCTGAGAATAACCACCCACCACCCAAATAATAATAATAATAATAATAATTAAAAAAAATAAATAATAATAATAATAATAATAATAATAATAATAATAATAATAATAATAATAATAATAATAATAATAATAATAATAAAAGCTGCTCTGTGGTGATTTTCTCTCCTGTGGGTTTTGAGTATTTTATTGATTAGAAATCATCTCCCACTATTGGTTTAATTCTCCTTTAAAATGAGTTAAGCTTCATCGTGCTGCTTCTAGGAAGGTCATGTGATCCTGAAATAACCAGAAAGGAAGTCGACTTCTGACCGTCCACTGAATTACTCACCGGTTTCACAACAAACAACAGATCAACAAAGCCTGTTTAGCTGTTGATCAGTACAGCGTATTGTGGATTTGCTTGTATTTTATGTTTTATAGATGGTCTACAGGTGTGATGAACCTATACAATTTTACAATAATGTTAGACAAGCTGTCATCCATGCACCGTGCACTTTGGAGCATTATTAATTCTCTTAATTAGTCATGGGTGTGTTTAATTTTGGGCAAAACGTGAAATAAACCAATCGTCATTCTCTCAAAGAGTAGATCAGGTGATCTCTGGCTTTGTTGGGTTGCTATTGTAACGGTGCAGCTACCTGGACGTGTTCAACAAACTCTTCTCAGCAGAGGAAACTGAGCTGCTGGTTGACGCTGTGAAGGAGCTCCAGCAGCTCATTTACGGGAACAGCAATGTTATTTTATTTACTATTCTGTTTATTGTTGATTTAAAAGTTGGGTTTGTGTTGCTGTGTGTTCATGTGTGTGTAATAAGTGGGGGCGTACGCTCGGCTCGGCACGGCGCCTGTGTTACCGAGATAGCGATGAACGTCTGACTGTTGGCGTCTGTCTAGGTTGTATTCAGTCAGTGGAGCTCCTGTGTTTTCTGTTACCAAGATAAACAAGATAAAACTCCAGAAATGTACCTGAACACACCTCATTTCCAGAACACCACGCCCATCAGTGTAGATATATTCAGAAGCTCTGCTGCTGTTTAAACCAGACAGAAGGAAGATAGGAGTGAAAATAGACTGTTGGATGGGTGTAAGGTAGCGATGAGCATTACACGTCTCCTTGTGCATGCATGGTGTAATATAAGACCGTTATAAGTTAGAGAACCAAGTTGGTTGGCCATCATGGCCAAGCATCAATACATGGTGGTCAAGTTTTAGCTCATCGTCTCGCCTCTGACACGTTTTTTCTTTGCAATCCTGTGTTTCCTCACCTCCACCCACACTCTCCATCACTTCCCTTTCTCCTATTGGTCACTCTTCTTTTCTCTCTCTCTCTCTCTCTCTCTCTCTCTCTTGGTCTACAGTATTTACAGTATATTTCAGTCTGGGTTAAACTTTCTTAACCCTCCTATTATCTTTGGGGTCAATTTGACCCCATTCCGTGTTTAAAGTCTCTGAATAAATGGTTGACATTAGTCTTGTAATTTATATTTATCGCCTTTTCTTAATTTGATAAAGACAATAAGTAAAATATAAAATGTTTCAAATGTTTTTAACTTTAATATCTTATTTATAAAGCCTGTTTTTTGGCATAAAACCTGAGAAATCTCAATGTTTTACACATATTTGTGTGGAAATAATGTTAAGATCACTATGTTGATCAGTTTTATAATCTACGGGTCTAAATGTCTCTTCACTTTAGGCCCTGTCTTAACAACTCAATATTAATAATACTCATATTTTATTAATAAAACACTTATGGTAATACTAGATCCACTGATAATTTGTCTAAATAACATAATAAACATAAAGAAAGCATTGTTAAATTATGTTAAATTATGTTTAATTATAATAATTTTCTGGAGGTTTAAATTGCTGGAATAAAATTGACTTAGATAATAAAGGGTGTTGCCGCATTTGAGGATAGCATGAGGGGTTAAAATACGTTTAAAAGTGCTGCTAATGATTCTAAAAGTGATAATTATTATAACTGGAAATGAACCTTAATACCTCTTTAACAAAATGTTTCTTTATGGAAAGAAAAGTGTTTTTTTTTTCATTGGAATTAATCAATTAACCCCTTATAGCATCTATTTTATAGTTTGGTACTTTGAAAGTGTCCATATAAGGTTTATTTGTGTTTATAAATGCAAAAAAGTCTATTTATCCTGTAGAATTAAACATATTGCTTTTATTTTGTCAGTTTTGCTACAGTTTTCATGCTTTGATCATTGTATTTGATTATATGACTAATAAATCATTCATTCTGCTCCTTCACTCTTTCTCCACTCTCTCTATTCATTTAAGATTAAGAGATTTAATTAGATAAGACAATATTTGTTATATATAATGCATCCAAAAGCAGTGTGTAAGACTGGTGGAGGAGAACATGATGCCAAGATGCAAAAAAAAAAAAAACGTGATTAAAAACCAACCAGGGTTATTCCACCAAATATTGATTATTTCTGAACTCTTAAAACTTTATAATTATGAATATGAACTTGTTTTTTTTTTTTGCATTATTATTTGAGGTCTGAAAGCTCTGCATCTTTGTTTCATTTTAGAGCAAATAAATACTTTAAATGAGAATATTTTTATGTGGAATTCAGGAAGAAATATTGTCTGTAGTTTATAGAATAAAACAACATGAACAAATGTTAACTTTACTCAAATATAAACCTATAAATAGCAAAATCAGATAAACTGATTTAGGAACTGAAGTGCTCTCTTCATTTATATATATATATATTTAATATATATATATTATATATATATATATATATAAATATATATTTGATGTATATTTTGTGTTTTATTATCAATACAAAATAAGAATAATACAAAAGTTGTATCTGTTTAAGAATCAGCAGAAAGGTCAGAGGTTAAAGGTCGTCGGCCTGAAAGGTTAAATAATGTGATCTTTTTTCCATAGACTCACTAAAGCTGTGAAACTGGCTTTTCCCTGTAAGTACAGAAACTCTTTATTGTGACATTCTGTCCATTTAATTTAGGCAGAAACAGGAAGTGAGCTGTTACACAAAGTAATGGCACTTCCTCTTTTTCTTGCAAAAGCCTCTTAAGTCACATAAAATATTAGGCAATATCAGCCCTGCCTCATTCTCTGCGCTCGGCCCCGAGCGACGGACCGCGGGCGAGCCGGCGATCCTCAGCCTCCCGGGTTCAGCAGAACTTCTGACGGTTCTGGTTTCAGTTCTGTGGAGAAGATGAACGCCCTGCTGATCTGTGGAGCTCTGCTGGGGTTATCTGGACCGGCTCTGGTTTCTGGTGAGTTTTCTTCAGCATCGCTCTTCATTCTGCAGCTGCAGAGCTTTCAGTTTCTGAGAGAAACACAAAACAGATGTGGGTTTTTCGTCCTTAGGGAGTAAAAACAGCCTGAAGACGATAATTCAGGCTGGAGCTTCTAAAAACTCTTAAAATAAAAGAAAAACACACAAAAATATCCTAAAGCAAAACTTTTAGTGTTAAATCAACACTGTTAGTGATATAATGTCAAAAACATTATAATCTAGGGTTAAATTTGCACCAGATCTCCAGAAATGTTTTCATGTTGACTCAAATTTAAACTTGATATGTTCTTTTAAAGTGAATTTTTAGTACATTTGTGAGTAAAACTGGTTCTTTATGCCTTTTAAAAGTTTCCTCACACTCACAATAGTCTCAACTACAGTTTTTTTTAAAGATTTATAACGTTTTTCTACTTTTTTTTTAAAGTCTTTTAGCATCTGAGTTTTCCATTATTTTAATTCAGTGCTTATGCATGTGTTATAAAGCCCAATGCAGGTATCCTTCAAATAAAGACTTACCATCTGTTGTATTATCTCCACAAAATTCATTAAATTACTATAAATTTAGGCTGATATGGGTAATATTTATTGATCCACACATACAGAAGTAGTGAGTAAGTCATGTGTAAAAAGTTCTTCACACTCACCGATCTCTACAAACATACAGAAGTTAAAAGGCTTTTTAATTGATAAAAGAACCACTTTTAGTCTCTAGAAACACAAACTCTGTATAAAATGAATTGAGTTTCATAAACATAAAAGGTGTTCTTAAGCAAATCCAAAAACAAAAAGCAGCGTTCCAAAAAAAGCTTTTTTAGAGCAAAATAAAAATGTTATTAATGGATGCAGTAAAACAACCAGCTTAAGTTATTTTTAAGAGCTATTTTTGTAGATAAGATAAAAGTAGAATTTATATGAACCTAAATAATGTTAAGCTGCTATACACTTCTTATCAGTTAAAGATCTCTACAAAATAAAGGCGCGATAAGAGTTTTTTTAAGTGATTCCATAGAAGAACCATTTTTGTGCTTTTTGCAAAAGAACGTAAGAAAGAATCAATTTTAATTCCGCTAAAATTTGATTAATTAAAAGGGGAGGGGTAAATGTGAGGAAAATTCTCATAAGTTGAAGGTACTTTACGTTTTTAAAAGTTTCCCCACATCCCAGAAAAAACCCTACAGTTAAAATATAAACAGCTCATTATTCATTCATTTATTCATTTATTCATTTATTCATTTTTCCTTATGGATGCTAAAGATTTTATACCCTATTTTCAGAATTTGTACACAATTTGCAGTTTTTTTTTATAGTCATGCATTTTTGTCCATTTTATAAAAATATAAATATCTTTAAAATGTTATTTTTTTTATGGATAAAATATACATATTTTTATTTATAAAATGTTAAACATTTTTTAAATAAAATAAAAATAAAATCTAAACATATGTATAAATAAAATATTTAATATCTACTCGTATACACACTCTTGTTAATAACAGTTATACTGGAGATGATGATGTAGAAATTATTGCAGCATGTTTCATTTTATATTATAAAAAATCACGGTTGCTATAAATGCTTTTATACGTAACATCACCATCTATAAAATCGGTCTGGATGTTCTTTAGCTTGTTAACTATTAATAAAAGTGTGCAATGTTATAAATATACCCACATTAAAAGTGTATTTTTTTTAGCATGGGAACAAATGGGTGTAAAATTTGTGTAATAATTTATTAATAAACTGTTTCCATTTTTGGTTTCTGTGCAAAAAAAAACACAAAAAACTATAAATACTCCAACATACATGCTTGCTGGTAATTTTTTAAAATATTTATTAAATGTATGTGTATTAAAGACAAGGTTTCTGGATATTTTTATTGAGTTAATACTCAGTGCCCTATAAAGTCATTAATCTGATCATTCTAAACACATTTTAACACTGCCTTTTAAAGCAAGTTGATCATTATATAAGTTAATGTTTATTCAATGTTATAAATGCTAATGCAGGATCATTTTAATAAAGAGTTACCATCTGATTTATTATCTATACAGAAATAACAATAAATGATTATAAATTTATTCTGATACGGGTAATATTTACTGATCTACACATACAGAGGTAGAGTGTAACGCTGAAAAATGACAGACGTCTCAGCCTGTAGAAAGTTGTAGAGGTTCTTAATCTTCAAAACACTTCAAAATTATTGATAAATTGTAATAATAGTTGTGAGGGTTTGATGGAGGTTAAATGCAGTTCTCTTCAGTGGATTCTCTTTCTAAAGGTGTAGATTAGACTATCAGACTTCACTGGTTCTGATTAATGATCATCTTCTTCATCTTCTTCCTCTGCAGGTCTGATTACAGTAGATGATCAGTGCAGATCTGATCAGAGCTGTGTGTTTTATGGAGCTGTGGGACGCCCGCTGTACCTGCAGCTTCCTAAAGATGAGGAGGAATTAAGATTAAAGAAGAACAACAGTGGAACTACTTCTGATATTGTTTTCATATATAGAAACAAAAAAATCAGAATAAACCATCTAGATCAAAGATGGCAGTTTAATAATGAAACCAAAACCATGATAATAACCAGAGCAGAGAAAGAAGATTCAGGAAGATACGAATTAGAGACCTTCAGTTCGTCTGGGAGAAGCACAGGCAGATTCTATCTCCATCTGATTATAGAAGGTAGTTCTGCACATCACACTGCTACATCTACACAACTCAGTAAATCATTCACAATCATAAACTCTTAAATCCACTGACAGGGTCTGAATTAAATGTACAGAATTTATTTAAGATATTTTACTTGTAAAGAAACTAAAATGTGCATAAAGAGCAGCAATAACCAGATTAAAGTTTATCAGTAAAGTTTAAACACGTCTCTTTAAAATACATATAGATTTATCTTTAGATTCTATTGGCTGCTGCTCTTCTTTAATTCACTACTTAATGTGATTATAGATTATATTTATAGTTGTGTGTAAATTCATGCAGCTGTTATTAAATGATCTCTTTAAGCTCAAGATTATTATTTACTTTGGTTAGAATTAATTCTAATCTCGGCTGAACTGTAATCCAGACTGAACTGTTATTTAGACTGATTTATAATCTATATTGCTCTTTAAGGGCGGCACGGTGGCGCAGTGGGTAGCACTTCCGCCTCACAGCAAGACGGCCTGGGTTCGATTCCCGGCTGGGGCGACCCGGGTCTTTCTGTGTGGAGTTTGCACGTTCTCCCCGTGTCTGCGTGGGTTTCCTCCGGGTGCTCCGGTTTCCTCCCACAGGCCAAAGACGGCACGTTCAGGCTAATTGGAACTTGGTTGAAATTGCCCCTTAGGTGTGAGTGTGTGAGTGAATGTGTCTGTGTGTCTGTTTGTGTCTGTCTGCCCTGCGATGGATTGGCGGCCTGTCCAGGGTGTATCCTGCCTTCCGCCCGATGCCGGCTGGGATAGGCTCCAGCACCCCCCCGCGACCCTTAATGGATGAAGCGGTTGATAATGACTTGACTTGACTTGACTTGACTTGATTGCTCTTTAATCTGTGAGTAAATTGTAATTTAGACTCAGTGGCTGTCTTATTTGGGCTGTAGTCTGCATTGATCTGTAGTCTAATCTGAGCTGTAATCTGCACTGAACTGTAATCTAAATTAAGATATAATCTACTTTTGGCTGTAATCCGGATTGAGCTACGAGAAACTGTAATCTGGATTGAGCTGTAATCTAAACTCAACTATTATTTAAAGTAACCTGTTATCTTAACTGAAATGTAATCTAGATTAACTATTGATTTGAGCTAGACTAACTCTATAATCTGAGCTTTAATTTAAACTGCATTGTAGACTAAATCATTATTTTGACTAAACTATAACTATATATTACCTGTGAAATAGACTCGTCTGTAATGTAGTCTGAGATGCAATTTACACTGATCTGTAATCTAGATTAAACTGTAATCTAGATTAAGATGTAATGTAGACTGAGCTGTAATCTAATCTGAGCTGTTTAATCTGTAATCTGTAGCTGGAGTATCTTCAGTGAAAGTGACGAACAGCTGTTTCTCCATTACGGAGAGAAAAGTTCACTGTTCATCTGATGGAGATCAGCTTCAGTTCAGCTGGACTCTGGATGGAATTCCTCATAATCAGAATCTGATTGATGGGAATCAGACTCTCCTGCTGGGTGAAAGATCTACTGGAAACTTCACCTGCACTGTAAAGAATCACGTCAGCAGCGGATCTGCTACGGTTATAATAGAGCAATGTCCTGGTAAGTTTGGCTTTTAATGATTTCTGATTAATGATTTATCATCTGATTTTGTTAAAAACAATAATAACAACAGCAGTGATGCACTGGAGATTTTGGTATCTGACTAAATATTGAAGGGAAACTGCAAAATCAGATATAAAATGGAAAAATACATATTTCACACCCGGCATAACGCGTGATGCAATGCTCACTGCTATCTCACACCCTGCAAACAGTACAAATTCATCTTCGACGATTATATAATTTCTAACATATTTGTAGCAGAAAACACAGGAGCTCCACTGACTGAATACAACCTAGACAGATGCCAACAGTCAGACGTTCATCGCTATCTCGGTAACACAGGCGCTGCGTACACCCCCACTTATTACACACACATGAACACACAGCAGCACAAACCCAACTTTTACATCAACAATAAACAGAATAGTAAATAAAATAACATTGCTGTTCCCGTAAATGAGCTGCTGGAGCTCCTTCACAGCGTCAACCAGCAGCTCAGTTTCCTCTGCTGAGAAGAGTTTGTTGAACACGTCCAGGTAGCTGCACCGTTACAATAGCAATCCACCAAATCCGTCAGAGCCCAAAATGAATTAACCACACCCATGATTCATTAAGAGAATTAGTACTTCCCTTTTGTGCATTTCGAGCCAAGCAAGGTGTACTTTTCCCGTTGTTATGAAAGCAAAGACACACTGACACGCCCTTAATTAAGCTGCATGGTGCAGGGGGTTGATGGCTCACCTATAGATCACCAATATAGTGCCCATAGTGTCTAACCCCGTCACTGTGGGGCTACACAACAGAAAAATATGTTACTGGTCAAAAGTTTAGAAATACAATAGAAAGTAATTTTCTATTGAACCTGGTATTAATAGGTTCTGGAGTTTGATAACAGGAGGATGTAATATCCAGTAAGATCTAAGTAAGATGGCAGTAAAATCTTCAGTATTGCTTGGCTGTTGTTTCAATACAATTTTTACTAACACTGAACTGTAGTATTAACTATTTTCCTTCATTGTAAGTGTAAATAATCAGTAAATAATCCTGTTCCTCTACGCTGGAGCTCAGATGATGCTGCTTCTTCATCAGTCAGGCTCTTCCTGTATCTTCAGAAGAGCTCTGTTAATTTTCTATTACAGTTTAAGCCAATCAGGAGCTTTATTACTCACTAATGATCATGTGATCAGCCCACATTTATATACATTTACAAAAAGAGTACAGTTAATTTAAATTTAAATGTTGATGGCCTTCACATTTTCAGCATTGTTGATGTTCATTTTTATATTAAGAAATGTTTTATTACGACTACATGCTAATCTGAGCTGCAATCTAATCTGTAATCCAGATTTAAATTTAATCTAATATAAAATGTAATGTAGATTGAACTGTAATCCAGACTATACTGCAATCTAATATAACATTTAATCCTGACTGAACTTTAATCCAACATTTAATGTAGACTGAACTATAATATAATATAAAATGTAATCCAGACGGATCTGTAATCTAATATAAAATGTGATCTGAACTCTAATTCAGACTGAACTGTAATCTAATATAAAATGTAATCCAGACTGAATAGTTATCTAATATAACATGTAATGTAGACTAAACAGTTATATAATATAAATGATTTAATCTATTATATTATTTTTAATATTTAAAATACACCTCATGGATGCACTGGGACGCATCATCAGTGATGTATCCTGAGGTCATCGGGTGTTTCGGGTCTTGCAACATCATACACCCTCACCCAGGCGACCCAGCCAGGGGTGATCAGGCCCCAACTTGCGTCCCAGTAGCAACCCACGGATCTGCCCTCTTCATCCAAAGCCACCTAGTAGCCTTTTCGGCGGCTTCGCTTGCGGACTTGATGGCCCTCTTCTTTGCTGCTCCCACGATGCCCAGGCGGCTGAGGACCTTGCACAGAGACCTCCCTGCAAATCCCCTGCAGCCTACTTCTATGGGCTCGTAGAACGTCTTCCAGCCTCCTCCCCTGCACTCCTCCACAAGTTCCTGGTATTTAGCCCTCTTCCTCTCATTTGCTTCCTCGATGTTTTCTTCCCAGGGCACTGTCAACTCCAGTATGATCAGCTGTTTTGAAGACTGAGAGGTCATGATCATATCTGGACGGAGGGTTGTTGTTGCGATCTGCTGGGGGAACCTCATTTGCTTACCCAGGTCGACCTGCAGCTGCCAGTCAGATGCTGTATGGAGTAGGCCTGCTGTCGCATGTTTGTTTGTTCTGGGTTTTTCTCCAGCTTTCACAAAGTAGATTGCCTTCTTTGGAGCATGATGGTTCTTGCTGGAGCTGATGGCTGAAGCTACGCTCTCAGCGACTGCCTTAAGCACCTGGTCATGGCGCCAGCGATAGCGACCATCTGCTAGAGCCTTCGGGCAGCCGCTGAGGAGGTGTTCTAAAGAGCCTCTACCAGAGCACAGCGGGCAGGAAGGTGTCTCACTTTTCCCCCACACATGGAGGTTCGCTGGGCTTGGCAGGACGTCGTAGACAGCTTGGACCAGGAAACGGACCCGCTGGAAATCCGGCTGCAAGATGTTTGTCCAGGTGATCCTTCGCTTCAGAGCGCTCTCCCACCTTGTCCATGCTCCCTGTTGCCGTAATCCTACTACCCTGCTCAGCCGCTCTTCCTCCACACCTGCTCTGACTTCCTCCTGGATCAGGTGGTGCCTTTCCTTCCCACGTGTCTGGCTAATGAGGATCTTTGGGAAGTACCCCAAGCCTGCTCTGCCTGTTGCCTCAGTGCCCACCAATTCCTTCTGTCTTAGGCGTGACTCTGCCAGCTTCACTGCTTCCCTAGCCTTCCACTTTCTTCCTGTCCTCACCTCGATGCCGGCTGCTGACACTTTGCTGTCCTTTGAGTCCCTGTACTGTAGAGCTTCTCTGGTGCGTGCCACCATAAACTCTTCTGTCAAACCCCTGAGAGGAAGCTGCAAGATGTTGCTCGTACCATACAGTGCAGCGCTGGTGAGGCTGCGAGGAAGTCCCAGCCATTTTCGAAGAAAGCTGCTGATCCTCCTCTCCAGGGACTCAACTGCTGTCATTGGGACTGCGTAGATTAACAGGGGCCACAGGATGCGGGGCAGGATTGAATGCTGGTAGATCCAGGCTTTAAACCTACCAGGCAGGCCAGACTTGTCTACCTTGGTGAGCCAGGTACCGAGTTCTAAACTGGCCTTCTGGATGGCTGCTGAGTCCTTCAGGGTGGAGTCAAAGAGTTTCCCCAAGCTCTTCACTGGTTGCTCTGTGATGGTAGGGATGACCGTTCCTGAGATGGAAAAACGGAACTTGTCAATCACCTTCCCCTTTTTCAGGACCATCGATCGTGATTTGGAGGGCTTAAAACTCATCCTTGCCCAGGTCATGAGCTTTTCAAGCCCTTGCAGGATCCACCTGCACCCTGGGACTGACGTGGTTGTTACAGTGAGGTCATCCATAAAGGCTCTGATGGGAGGCTGTCGTACACCTGACTTGGTCAGGGGCCCTCTGCATTCCACCTCAGCTGACTTGACTACCATGTTCATGGCCAGGGAAAAGAGGACAACAGAGATGGTGCAGCCTGTAATTATCCCTTTCTCCTTGCTGTGCCAGTCTGATGTCTCTGACCCAGAAGTAACTCTCATCCTAAACTTATTGTAGTAATCCAGGATGAGGTCCTTGATCTTACTGGGAACATGGTGGAGGTGGAGAGCGAGTTCTACCAACTTGTGTGGTATGGACCCATAGGCATTAGCCAGGTCCAACCACAACACAGCTAGGTCGCCTTTGTTCTCATGGGCCTCCCGGATGAGTTGCGTAACGACTCCAGTGTGTTCCAGGCAGCCAGGAGCAGAGATCCCTCCCTTCTGTACTGATGGGTCTATATAGCTGTTCTTGAGAAGAAACTCTGTCAGTCTTCGAGAGACGATGCTGAAAAACACCTTCCCTTCCACACTCAGCAGTGAGATGGTTCGAAACTGACTGATGTCTCGCGAGTTCTCCTCTTTGGGGATCCAAACTCCCTCAGCATGCCTCCACTGGTCGGCCACTTTCCCCCTTCTCCAAATCACTTTCAGGATCTTCCACAGATGCCGTAGAAGCCCTGGGCAGCGCTTGTAGACCAGATAAGGGGTTCCACTGGGGCCTGGGGCTGACGCTGAACGGGCCGCCTTGACGACCTCCTCCACCTCCTTCAGGCTTGGCTCCTTCAGGTTGAACTCCATTGTCGGGAGATCTGGCCTGATGAGAGCTTTATTGGGCTCCAGTTCCAAGTCTCTCTGAGGATCGCTCACAGTGTCCTGGAGAAAGTGATTTACTTGCTCTATAGAGCACTCAAGCTGCCCGCTGCGCTTGTCCCCGAGGAGTTGTTTGGTAAAGCCAAAGGGATTTGCGATGAAAGCTGCTCGCTTCCTTGCCCTCTCTTTCGCCCGTCTCCGGTGCCACTCTGCTCTGCGAAGAGTCATCAGCTTCTTGCGCAGGATGTTTTTCAGTTCCAACAAGGGTTTCTTCTCCTCCTCTGCTGCAGCCTTGTACTGTTTCTTGAGGGTGCGAAGCTCCTGGCGCAAATGATGTATCCGGGTGGCTCTGCGGCTCATTGTGTAGGAAGTGGATTTTGATTTTCCTTTATCCACCTGTCCAAATCTTTCTGAGGCATAGCTGATGATGATTGTAGTCATTGATGTGAGTCGGCTGTCCACGTCTCCTTTGGCTCCTATAATCTGAGCTGTAATCAAATCTGAAATCTGTAATCTAGATTGAAATTTACCTTGTAATTGTAAACTGTAATTCAAACTAAAATATAATCTAGACTGAATTGTGATCTAATCTGAGCTGTATTTCAATATAAGTTGTGATCTAATCTTAACTGTAATAAAGATCTAAATAGAACTGTATTCTAGATGAATGTGGAATGTAGCCTGAGCTGTAATCTAATCTGAGCTGAGGTTGATCTATAATCTATAATCTGCAGCACTGACCACCTGAGACCAAATTTATCATGACTAGATGATGATTAGTGAGTAAAATTCTGATCTAGATTGGTATTAAATGGTTGAAAGCTCTTAGAACAGATCTGCTGAAGCTGAGAGCATTAACACTGACTAATAGATAAAAAATATATATTCTGTAACAGCAACATCTGAGGTTGTGTAGACTATGGGATCATTATTTCACTGCTGTGTGTTGTCTGTTGTGTTATTACTGCTTATTAATGATTTATACTGTGTTTATTACCTAATTACTAACATTAACACTGTTATTAACATGTAATACACTGTTTATAAACATGTATAACGGTAGTCTTATTCTAAAGTTATACCGAACTGTTTAAGTAAGATTATGCTGTATAGTGTTAATATAGGTCAAGCTTTTAACCCCTTGAAAGGCTTATTTTTTATTATTGTCTTAATATTATGTAAAGTATTAAAGTTTTTATATACTACTGCTATCTAGTATAAAAGTGTCTCTTATACTAACGCTAATGCTGTGTTCACATGCTTCACTTAAAAAGTCAAAAGTTTGGACACACCTCGTCTCACACCTCGTCTAAGAAGATGTTCGTTATTTTTGTATAATTTTCTACACTGTAGATTAATACTGCAAACCAGAATATGCTTTATATAAGTAGCTTATTTTTACTTTAATGCTTAGCCCAACCTGGAATGGTCCTCCAGCATTCTTGAAGGAGTTTCCAGAGGTTCTGCCCACTTTGTATCCTGTATTTTTCTTAATTTGCCATTTTAGTTGTTGACAAGCACAGGGTTTGATGGTTTAGCTGGTCTACAAACATACAACCATCACCACAAACATCAGACTGACTGACCGTAATTGGCCAGGCTGGTTAACAAGACCAAGAATGACAAGAATGACCAAAAAACAAATGAATTATACCCTCCACTGGTCAGGAGCTGGTTAAACCACCAGTTTTACCAGTATAGAGTGTGTTTCTTTATGTTTTTTTCAGCAGAAAACCTCAGCATGGGTTTGGGTTTGTGATCGTTGAGGCACTAAAAAAACACTTTTTATTTTTTAATATTAATGTACAGTGTAGGAAAAAAACAAATAAAGGAAAAAATGACTTTTGACCTTTTTCGCTGTACTTCTGCAACTCTTTACATTTCTTATATACAGCTCTGAATCAGATTCTCATTTATTTGCAGAAAATGAGAAATGTCTAAAATAAAATAAAAAGATGCATTGAAGGTCTGCCATCCTGCTGGACCAAAAATGATTAATTCTCTATGGCATTAATTACAATATATTAATTATATATTAATATAGCACCATTTCTCCCAAATTCCAAATAAAATATTGTCATTTAGAGCATTTATTTGCAGAAAATGAGAAATGGCTGAAATAACAAAAAAGATGCAGAACTTTCAGACCTCAAATAATGCAAAGAAAACAAGTTCATATTCATAAAGTTTTAAGAGTTCAGAAATCAATATTTGGTGGAATAATCCTGGTTTTTAATTACAGTTTTTTTCATGCATCTTGGCATCATGTTCTCTCTCCTCCACCAGTCTTACACACTGCTTTTGGATAACTTTATGCTGCTTTACTCCTGGTGCAAAAATTCAAGCAGTTCAGTTTGGTGGTTTGATGGTTTGTGATCATCCATCTTCCTCTTGATTATATTCCAGAGGTTTTCAATTTGGTAAAATCAAAGAAACTCATCATTTTAAGTGCTCTCATTTTTTCCAGAGCTGTACCTAAATATATAATATGTTTTGAGTGTTTTCTGCCTGATTTCCCCATGAGACACTGATTAGCATGGTGGTGGTGTATGAGGTGTTAGTGTGTGTTGTGATGCACGGTTTGTGTTGGTCATCCTCTAGTCCTTCATCCTTCATCAGTGCCCACAGGATGCTTCCCTCAGTGGATGAAGGCTGTAGAAACGAGGAGGTGGTCACAATGTTATGACTGAACATTGTGAACTGAACACAGCATTAGATTTAGTATTAAGTTAGTTGGAGCTCCATAAGGTGGTCAATCTAGAACTGAATCCTAGTGATGCATAATTGATGTATTATTGCAGAGACTACGACTGCGGCCTCAACTACGAGTGCAATGACCACTACGACCCCACCTCCTTTCAATGGTACGAGTTCTGCAGTATCCACCACAATGAATGAGACCACACAGACCACACCCTCCTTCTTAACAAATATCTTCAGCAGTCCTCAATGTAAGTGAAGAGCTTCATAAAGGCACATATGGCATATCAACCATCCCCAAAACTCAGTGGCAGAAAAACAGTGGCAGCTTAAGTGGCTTGGGTATCAAACCAACAACCTAACTGTCAACAACCTAGTATAATGCACCATCTTTTGGAAAACCCTGATATGCTATGAGCAGAGAGTATTAGGATCTTGCTTATTGGCCCAAAATTAAATCAGATGTGAGTATAGAACCTACAACCAACCATGTAATCATTAACCCAAAAAAGCCACCCAGCTGAGATCAGAAGGCAATCACAGACACACAGAGATGAACAGAGCTTAGAAAGCTAGGTTATCAAACCCACAACCCTACTTCCAAGAACCTAGTGTAATGCACCATGTATAATGCAACTTTTTCATATTTTGGAAAACCCTGCTATGCTATGAACAGAGAGTACTAGGCTCTTGCCCATGGGCTTAACACAGCTTAACAGATTTGAGTATAGAACCTACAACCAACCCTGTAATCAATAACCCAACCAAACCTCCCATCTCTTGGAAAGCTGGGATCAGAAGGCAATGAAATGCACACATAGATGAACAGAGATGATTAAGGGCTTGCTTAAAGGCCCAATAGTTAAAGCTTATGAGGTTTGGGTATCAAACCCACAACCCTACTGTTAACAACCCAGTGTAATGCACGTTTTCGAGAAATCTCAAGACAGAGTGTAGGGTTTGATATGATATGAGCAAAGAGTATTAGGGTCTTGCTCACAGGCTTAACACTAGAAGCTAAACAGATATGAGTATGGAACCCACAACCAACCATGTAAACAATAACCCAACCAAGCCTCCCATCTCTTGGAAAATTGAAATCAAAATGAAATGAAATGCACACATAGATGAGCAGAGATGATTAAGGGACTTGCTTTAAAAGGCACAACAATGGGAGCTTAGAAAGTTTGGGTATTAAACCCACAACCCTACTGTCAACAACCAAGTGTAATGCAATCTTTCGAGAAATATCTATACAGAGTGTAGGGTCTACTATGATATGAGCAGAGAGTATTAGGTGTTAGCACTAGAAGCTTAGCAGATGTGAGCATGGAACCCACAACCAACCATGTAATCAATAACCCACCAAAGCCTCCCATCTCTTGAAAAAATTGAGATCAAAACGCAATAAAATGCATACAGAGATGAGCAGAGATTATTGAAAGGAGCTTGTTTAAAGGCCCAACAGTTGAAGATTAGGAGGTTTGGGTATCAAACCCACAACCCTACTGTCAAGAACACAGTGTATTGCATTTTTTCAAGAATCCTCTAGTCAGGAGTGTAGGGTTTGATCAATGGCTTAAAAGCTTAGAAGTCCAGCCATGTAATCCATTACCCAACAAAGCCTCCCATCTCTTGGAAAGCCACACCCTACTCCAGAGCAATTGAACCAACACACATGTGGTCACTAACCACAAATTACTAAACTCAAGGTGTGATTAGCCATCATGTTTCAATCCAGCTACTGCTTCTGTGGTTTCCCTTCACTTATTTGGTGTGTCAGAAAAAAATCCCAGCATAACTTTTCATTTATAATAAATTAATGTATTATTATTATAGGCTGTGTATCATTGTTATCACTGTTGTTGTTGTTAGTAGACATACTTTCTCTTGAACCTGCAGTTCTGTTTTTAATAATCAAACAGAATTAACTTCTCTTTTCTCAGACTTACTTCTGATCATGCTGGGCTTGTTTGCTGTATTGCTCATCGTGGTTGCCGTCATAGTGTGCCATATTTACAGGAAGAAACAAGCTCCAAAGACCACAGGTCAGTTTATGTGTAATTTCTTACTGTCACACTTAACTCTTAGAACCTGACGGATAGATTTTACCTACAAATATTGATTACATCCCAGTGCGGTAAAGCATCTGCAAGAAATCCATTGGGAAAACATCTAAAAAATAAGATCTCTTTCAAATTTCCTTATTTTATTCTTCCATTATAACTCTATAACTATTTATTTATCTTTTATCTTATTTATTTGCTCAAACAAACATAATCCGTTATATTTACATTCACTCTCAAAATATGTGCAATTTGCTTCAGACATACAGTATTTATGTTTAAAATCAAATAATATAAAATTAATGCCCTCAAACTAAAACTAGGTATGGCACTACTTTATATATTTTTATTATATTTTACTTGCACATTTTTACTAAGTACTTATTTTGCACTAAACATTTTTATTTATTAAGACTAAAATAAAGAAATACATTTTTGTATATAGTTTTCATAGTTTCTCCTAAATAAAAGTGTTTTTTTCCCATCATTTTGTGGAATAACTCTTTATTATAATATTTGTTGTTATTATTATAAGCCACAGAATACAGAAATCTAGTATAGTGAATCAGTTTTGTTATTAGTTGGAATATTATTGGCCATATTGGCCCTGATCAAAATACTGAAAGGCATAGGCTGGTGTGATTTTTGATTATCAAGAAAAGTAAAATAAATCCCCCTGATGCTGTTTTTCCATGTATTTTGTTAAAGTAACAATTAATAATCCATGTAATGAACTCAAATCATCAATATTCTTATGCTTTTAACTCATAAACACTCTAGTCTAACCATTTTTGAAAAGATATCTTGTGTGTAAATATATTTAAAGTCTATACATTTAAAAATAAGTATCCAGTTCCAGGAAAATATAAAAATTTTGCTTCCTTTTCCATTTTAAATGATGATATTTTTGAGCAGCCGTATGTCTTCTGGAGTAAAAGAGATCAGGGCATGTGTCTGTCTGATATAAATAATAAAGACCTGAAAGAGGAACTGTGTCACGTCTTGGCCTCGTCTCGTGTCTCTGTGTGTCTTCCCCACGTGACCTGTGCTCCCCTGTGTCTCCCGTCTCAGTACTTTTCCACCTGTGTCTCATTTGTAGCTCCGCCCCTTCCCCAGGTGTTTCTAATTATAGTGTGTTTCCTGTTTCTTTAAATAGCCCTCCTCTGCCACTTTGTCTCCGTCGGTCTTTGCACCTTCCACTGTCGTTTGTCTCTCTCTGTGTTTAATAGCCTCTGTTCCTCACGCCTTAGTTTCTGTATCTCTTGTTTATATTTCTAGTTTCTTGTTTATTTCTGTGTTCCCTAGTTCCTTGTAAATACCCCTGCTTTGTGTTGATTCCTAATTTAGCCCCTTGTATATATTCCCTGTTTGTTTAT
The DNA here is from genome assembly GCF_023375975.1 of Astyanax mexicanus. Taxonomy (NCBI): domain Eukaryota; kingdom Metazoa; phylum Chordata; class Actinopteri; order Characiformes; family Acestrorhamphidae; genus Astyanax; species Astyanax mexicanus. The sequence goes on from NC_064426.1 coordinate 1,542,479, forward strand.
CATTATTATTATCTCTAGTTTGTTTGTTTTAGTTCTCTGGTTCCTCTCGTTTGTTTTCTGGTTATTTTCAGACATTTAGTTTATTCCCTAGTTCATTGTATATATCTCCCTGTTCCGTGTTTTAGTGTTTACTTGTTTCTTGTTTCTTTGTTACTTGTTATTTATTTATTAAATTATTATTTATTGATTTCACCCTACCTGCACTTGTGTCCGCCTCCTCGTCTCCCTGCCTGGGTCACCCCCATTTCCTGACAAACTGACATAAACGAAGACAAAAAAACACACCAAAACAGGCTAGAGTTTTAAGAATTAAACCATTTTCACTTCAATCTAGACAGTGGGTTTAATAAACTGGGAAGTGAACCCACAACCATGTAATACGAAACTCAACACTGAACCACATTTCCTTGGAAAGCTGGGGTCAGATTGCAAGGCCAAGGCCTATATGTAATTCATAGAACAGGTAAAGGTAGAAAAGATGAAGGGTCTTGATCACCTTAGCAGATGTTGGGTATTGAACCAACGTTCAATAGCATTTTTATAGTCTTACAGTATTTTATATTCTTATCATATCACTGGTCACTTGAAGATTGGTGGACCAACCATTGGCTACCTCTATACCCAGAGACAGTATAATAAAATTCCTAAATGTTATGAATAAAAAGACGAAATGCATCAACTTCAGCTCTTAAACAAACATGTTTTCTTCTGCAGGATCACCTCAGAATGGGGAGGAACTGCTGTATGTTCAGGTCAATCATAAACCCAAACCCAAAGACGGGGAGGAAGGAACCAGCAGACCAGGTAAGGACCACAAATGTAGACTGGGGGTGTTTTCACAGCTGTATTTGGTTTCTCTGGTCCGGATCAGTTGATAAGTTTGTTTAGTTGGATCGTTTCCCACTCGGTTTGGTTTGTTTTCACACAGGTGCAAACCTAATTGCACCAAATTAACTGCGCACAAATAAACTACACAAGCATGTCGTCTTCTCTGATTGGTCAGAGCAAGGAGATTCTGTGTTCCAGACTGAATCTGCTTTGACAAAGTACGCTGTAAATTTGCTGAAACAGACTGCAGATGAATACATGGTAAACGGAGTTGTGCAGCTGCGAGCAGTGAACGCAGCACATGCAGCATTCAGTGTGTAAACAGCATGGAGCAGCAGCAGAGACTTAAGCAGAGTGCTTATTCCCGGCTGTGGTAATTATCTGGCGTTATCTGGCTAATATTTTAAATGAAACCGTGCCTTATCAGCACTTAAGCTCAAATAAAAGAAGTATATTTAATAGTTGGGTCAAATTAAGACCTGATCATGTTCTCAGCACAAACAAACCACTCTCTCTCGGTTCTCAGAGTGGTTATTTTTGTTCTCACCACAGTGTAATTACTGTTTTCACACAGTCCTAATAGTGCTGATGAGAAAATGGCCTGAAAATTAAATCAAGGTTCTTGTTATGAGTCATTTTTCAAGAGCCCAGCATCTCCAGAGGGTCCAACATCGTCCAAGACCACCTCTTCAGTTCTGGGATTTAAACCCATGACCTGCTGGTGGCCTATTCGCTTTTCATTCTTCTTGGCTAGGTTGTTAAATGTTTGTAGCTTTGAAATTTTTCCCGTTCGAAAGGTCCTCAATTCTTTTAGGAGAGTATGATGTTGTTAAGTGGTTGCCATGGTGTTGCTAAGTGGTTGCAATGTGGTTCACTGAAAAAATTGAGTAAAATTTACTTTAAAAAAGTTTCACAACTTTCTGCATTTGCTTTTTTTAAGTAAATTTAATTTCAGTAACTTTAACTTGGTTTAACACATGGATGCCATTTAATACATTCTTTTTAGTATACTATATTACATGCCATCCATGTGATAAGACTGTGTAATATGTGTGTTTTAACTACAAATATTTAAGTTTCAGGAATTATACTATATTATGTATCATAAATTATTTGCGTAATATTGTATAAATGAAGTAATTGTAATTAGGTAATATTGTATGCAGAAATTAAGTAAAGGTTGCTAAAAAAAAAGGATTGATTAGTAAAAATAAATGAAGTAAAGTTTACTAAAAGAAAGGATTGATTCAGTAAAAATAAATGAAGTAAAGTTTACTAAAAGAAAGAATTTATTCAGTAAAAATAAATGAAGTAAAGTTTAATAAAAGAAAGAATTGATTCAGTAAAAATAAATGAAGTAAAGTTTAATAAAAGAAAGAATTGACTGAAGTTCAGTTCACTTATGTAATATTTAAGTCTTGAGTTGAAGTTACTAAAATTTATCTGAAATTAAATTTACTTAAAAAAAGCAAATGCAGGAAGTTGCGGAACTTTGTTTAAGTAAATTTTACATTTTACATCATTTTCTTTAGTGTTGTTAAGGGGTTGCTAGGTGGTTGGTATGGTGTTGTGTCTCCTGACAAGACACAGCTGTTAGCTGTTAACTGAGAGCCATTCCGGGTCACTTTACCTCATAAAGCTAACTGAGAAAATGCAGATTTTTTTTTACATGTTTTTCTTTATATTTTGTTTGACTTTAGTATTAATCTATAAGGCAGAATATTTTACCAAGCGTCAGAGACCTGAGGTCAGTGTGTCAGAGATTTCTTTGCTTTTTTATCTGCAGCTCGAGTTCAGGAGGAGGAAGTGGAGTACGCCTCGGCCGTCAGGCAGCCCAAGCAGAAGAAGAAGAAGAAGAAGGAGCCGAAGGAGGAGGAAGTTCAGTACGGAGAGGTGGTCTTCAAAACCCCCGCCAAAAAGCAGCGAGAGCAGCCCGAGGAGGAGTGCGTTTACTCGCAGGTTCAGCACAAGCGGTGAGGACCACCCGCCAGCGCTAGCGCTCGGTTTACCGTCAATCTGAGAAACTCATGATCAGAAAACTGATTATGTTAGTGGTGAATGTTTATGGGTGCTTCTTAACATGTTACTGTTTTATTTATACATTATTATACCATTAATTATAAAGCTATGTAAGAAATGTACATTTTATGTTTGATAAGAAACATAAAAAGGGTATTTTTTTTTATTAATGTGTAATAAACCCTTAACTAAGTATCAATAACACATTAACTACATATCAGTGCATTAGCAGTAGTTTTAGCTTCATGAGTGAGGCTAAATACATTAATCAAATCTTAACCCAGTCTTACCCAAAGCCTAATTCTAATTCTAATCCTGGCCCTAGCCCTAATTTTAACCTCAACTCAGAACCTGATTCTAACCTCAACCTCAACTCAAAACCTAAAACCAAACATCATTCTAGTCCAAGTCATAACATTACCTTCAATTAAAACATGATCCTAAACTCAATCTTAACCCTTAATTCTAACTTTATCAATAACCTTAATCACAAACTTAATCCTAACCATCATCCTATCCCTGATTCTAATATTACCATCAATTACAACATAGTCCTAAACTCAACCTAAACCCAAATTTTGAACTTAAACTTAAACTCAATCCTAAACCTAATCCTAACCATCATTCTATCCCTGATTCTAACATTAAATCAATTACCCTCAATTAAAAAATAGTCCTACAGTGTTACTTAATTGATTCTAAATAAAATTATTCTAGGTGCCACAAAAAAACCCAATTTTAATCCGTTTTATACATCACAACTGATATGAAAGACAAGATAAATAAAAAATATATTGTTCAAAAAGAGAAATTATGTACAGACAAACAATGAAATATATAGGAGGCATCCTGTATATGCAGAATTAAATGTGTTTAGAAGTTAGAGAGTTAGAGAGTTAAAAGTGTAGAGTTGTATCTTGCAGTTTTGTGAGAGAATAATGAGGATGTGGTTTTAGATGTTGGGTAAAAAAAAAAATGCGGATGTACAAATTTCAAAGGTGTCTTGCAGTCCAGTGTTGCGCAAAAGGCAGAAAAATAGTGACTAGATAAAAAAAACCTTACATAAATATGTAAATATAGAGGATAAATGAAATATTATGTAATTCTTTTATCACTAAATGTTGTACAGCACTGATAATAAACTTATTATTAATATCCAATAGCTATTTATATTCATTTTTCAACTAAAGTATTTGTGTATATTTGCATTTTATAATAATATTAAAAAAGCAGTTTGTGTTTTGCTGTGTAGCTTTTAATCTGTAATTTTAATTTTATATACAGAGTGATTACTAAATAATTTTAAATGTACATATAAGTTCTGCATTATGAATTTGAGTTATGTTTTGTTAATGAATGTTAATGAATTGGCCACTTTAGAATACATGTGTAGTTACACATGAATAACACATGTAATAACCATGTAACTATAAGTAATAAGCAGAGTATTAGCATGTATAAATGTATTACAGTGATGCAGCTTCTTTAAATACGTGTGTATCAACCTCAGTTTTGAATTGACTTTGTGTAATTGTACAAATGTATTTTGCTCATTTTAAAAGCTTAATTTATTTAATGTGCTTATAAATGTGCAATAAAGTAAAGATAGTTACAGATAAATGACCTTTTACTTAGAATCCTACATATATACATACATTAGCACATTTATACATGTAGTAACAATGTAATTATTAGTTATAACAAAAGCATACATGTAATTATATGTATTAGTATGCAACTGTGATGCATCAACCATCAAACCACCAAACTGAACTGCTTGAATTTTTGCACCAGGAGTAAAGCAGCATAAAGTTATCCAAAAGCAGTGTGTAAGACTGGTGGAGGAGAACATGATGCCAAGATGCATGAAAAAAAACTGTGATAAAGAACCAACCAGGGTTATTCCACCAAAAATTGATTATTTCTGGACTCTTAAAACTTTATGAATATGAACTTGTTTTTTGTTGTTCTACAATGTTCTACTTTTTTTATATTTCCGTCACACTGCACGTGCTATTGTGAGCTGCTTACTGGTGGTCACAGCTGTTGCCATTCTACACACTCGTTCTCATTAAATACTCATTGTTCCTTTAAATTAAATGAAAATAATAAGTTAAAACCTTTATTAAACAAAGAAAAAACGTTAAAATGCCATTAAGGGAGTACCAGCCAAATAAAGGCCTAATGTGGGCCTGGCATTAATTAACAGTACTTTCCACAAAATGCCTTAACTATTCATTAATCAACACTAGTTAAGACATTATTAATCATTACTAATTTTAAAATCAATATATTAATTCATTTCTATTTTCAACATTCTTAAAGTAGAACTCATAATAAAGAGTACTAACCTTTTCTACCTCTCCTGCAGCTTTCAGAGATACAGTAATTTAGTGTTTTTTTGCCCAGAACTCTTTACAGCATATTTTGCATATATACTTTGGAGCATATTTTGCACCAATAAATCGCATTTTTACACCGTTATCCAGCTCAAAGTAGCGCCACACCTCATTGTTAGAATCCGGAGAGCTCTGACATTTAAAACGAGGCATTAATAGCTTAAAAAGTGCACAAGAAGCTTATTAAAAACCACTGTTTACATCTGGTAGTGCGGCTAAATCTCTGGGCGCCGCCATCACTGTACTGATAATACTGTAACATAGACATAAATACATAGACTTTGCATAGTCTGCCTTCTGTTGTCAGGGGCGTAGCAGCAAATTCTGGGCCCTGTACACTCTCAATGTCAGTGGGCCCCTGTCCATGCCAGTACACAATGAACGTGGATTTTCATGGGCCCCTCTTTTTACTCGGGCCCTGTGTAGTCAGGTCCACTTTTCCCCCCACTACCACGCCCATGTCTGTTGTTTTAAAGAGTTCTGGGCAAAAAGCACTAAATTACTGGATCTTGGAAAGCTGCTGGAGAGAGGAGTTGTGCTCTTTAGCAAAGGAAATAATTTTTTTCTATGTTTTGCTACACCAAAAGTCAATTTCACACCAGAGTTTTCCTTTAAGCATTAAATTTGGTAATGTTTAACAATGTCTTAACTAGTAGCAATTAATAATTAGGTAGGAAATCACTTACTTATTGTATTTATACAATGTTTGTTGCTGTCATAAGCTCTGTTAATTCTTAACCCTGATTGTAAAATGTTACCCAGCACTGTAATAAAGCTGCATTGTTATGCACTTAATGGGTGTCTATAGATTTAAGCAGAACTGTATTAGTAGCAGCAGCTAGAGGTTTAGCAGAAGCGCTAAACCTGCAGATGCTGAAAGTGTAAAAAAAACTGTATCCAGACGAGACGTGGTGGTTCTGGTGGTCTGCTGCTTTTCTTCTGCTTCAACAACAAAAAAAAGACGGAAGTAAAAACTCGCTTCATTTTTCCACAAAACACTTCTGCTTTCCATCACACGCTCTGTTTCTGACTTAAAACTGTCGCCATCAGAGCTGCATGAGCTTCTTCAACATATTCAAGATCAATCAGAAGTCTGGAAATACCCTTTTTCATTCAGTGCTTTCCTTTATTTGTTAAGGAACATATATTTAAAAAATGATTAGACAATACCGTCTTAAAAAAACAAACAAACAGAATATACTGTATGTTATACTCTAGATTCTTTAAATTGGCACATTTCGCTTAAATGACAGATTTGCGCATTGGAATACTATGGATCATATCTTACAGTCTGCACAAGGCACGTCTTGATGCTCATTGCTATCTTACACCCCGCCAACAGTCTATTTTTAAATAAAAAAAATGGTGTTCAGGAAATGAGGTGTGTTCAGGTACATTTCTGGAGTTTTATCTTGTTTATCTTGGTAACAGAAAACACAGGAGCTCCACTGACTGAATACAACCTAGACAGACGCCAACAGTCAGACGTTCATCGCTATCTCGGTAACACAGGCGCCGTGCCGAGCCGAGCGTACACCCCCACTTATTACACACACATGAACACACAGCAGCACAAACCCAACTTTTACATCAACAATAAACAGAATAGTAAATAAAATAACATTGCTGTTCCCGTAAATGAGCTGCTGGAGCTCCTTCACAGCGTCAACCAGCAGCTCAGTTTCCTCTGCTGAGAAGAGTTTGTTGGACACGTCCAGGTAGCTGCACCGTTACAATAGCAATCCACCAAAGTCAGAGCTCACCTGGTTCTACTCTTAAAGAGAATGATGAGCGTTAAGAGACATTCTGATTGGTTTATTATTTCACGTTACACTCAAATTAACCACCCCCATGATTAATTAAGAGAATTAGTAGAATATGACTTTTGAGTGTTTCGAGATGTACACAAGTTGTACTTTTCCCATCGTTACGATAGCAAAGACACACTGACACCTTACTATATACTGTAAATACTGTATAGGGAAGCTGGTCAGAGTTGATGGGAATATAGATAGAGTTAAATCCTGTTAAATCCTGAAAGAAAACCTGTTGGAGGATGCAAAAAGGTTTGAGACCTTCCAGCAAGACAATGACCCTGAGCATATAGAGCTACAGTGGATAAATATATATAAATATATCCATTTAGCTTGTGACTTAAATGCTAAAAACATCACTATACTAAGAGAATGCCAATAGTGTTAAACTGAAATGTGCTGCTTTAAACAATATAAAGTATAAAGCATATAAACTATATACATTTTTATGAGTTTCTTCATAGATTTGATGACTTCAGTATTACTGGACAGTGTGGGAAATAATAAAAAAGGATAAAAAACACAGAATGAGGAAGGGTGTCCAAACTTTGGAAATTATTGTACATAAATAGAAATATGATTAAAAAAAATTACAAATACTTATGAATTTTGACATTTAAGAACCTTATACAGGGATACAGAAAAAAGAAAGTACGGTAATGATAATGTTCATAATTAATGAAGCCCCTCACATACAGCATTTACACAGTAATATATTGAATTAAAGTGATATTGAGACATCAGCTAACATTACTATTCTAGCCCTATACTGCTCATATCTTTCAGTTTGTGAAGCGATAGTGAACAGATATTGAGTTTGGTAAATTATTTCATTTCATTTGTGTGAGTAAAGCGTGAAAATGAACTTAAACATGCAGTTTTATGCTGTTTTTTTGGCTCTGTGTTGGCATTGCATAGAAAAGCTCTGCTTCGGACTTGCCAAAGTTGCTGAAAAAAGCTTTGGATTCTTAATGTATGTTTTCAAAATGTATATATATTTAATATATCCATTTATAGAGTGGTGGGGGTTGAAGGCCAGTGCTGGGTAACCTTTAAAAGAGGTATAAGTGATGCAGTCACATTTTTACTGTGTGCTTATTTCTTATCCTCTGTTTGAGTAGAAGTGTGTAATTATGTGTAAATGTGCGTCATTGCTTTAAAAAAAATGATTTAATTTATATTTCTGATGTACGCACAGTTTGTTTGGATGTCTCATGAGCTTTATGAATAAATGTGATCTTGGTAATTGCGTAATTTTGTGGCGTTTTTTTTTTTCATCATAAACTGTGTAATGGAGAGGAGTACATTTGAACACTTCTCACAGTCTTATCTATTTAAACTTAGATTTTTATCGATGTGGGGAGATTATTTTGACTCATGCTTGGCTTCCTTCCCTCACAGGCAACTTCCTGAGACGATTTAAAATAGCCTCATATCACCACCAACAAACGCCCACACTTACCTCCTTACCAAAGTACAGAAACTCTAAGCATTTTAATATATTTACATATATGCATAAATTCCCTATGCCTTTTTTTGATTTTATCTATAGTTTTTTCAGCATACTAATTTCTTAGGCATCCAAATACTTGTGGCCACTTAGTGCATAAAACATAGGAGGAGGAATGTCAGGTATGTTTTTTCTCCCAAAAACTAGTTTGTTTAAATAATGAAAGGAATCTATTTTTAAAGGTCACCTTCCGTCGTTTTTTCTTTCATTTTAAAATGTCTAGTTGTGGTCTCTAGTATGAATGAATGACATGTGAGCCGTTTTTGTAAAAAAAAAGTGCTCAGGTGTCTCTGTATAGCTCTTTTTTAATGGACTGTTTTAGGGGTGTGTCCAAAATGACCGGATTCCAGCTTTGCTCATGAATATTCATACATGCAAACAGCATGCAAATATCTCTCCTCTGATTGGCTAGGAGCACTGCGACGCCCCTCCACCGCTCTGCCGCTCACTGCCTCCCACCTCCTAACTGATGAGCGGTGATGTTGCGTCGCTTCAGCTCCGCCTCTGGGAGTTTCTCGAGCCAAGGTGGGCTGGTCTGTGAGTTTCTGCCTACGTAGGCAGAAAGATAATTCAAAATTCACCCGTTTTTCGGAGGGGGGGAGGGGGGATTTCTTTGCTTAGCTCCTGCAGACAATGGGGGCTGCAGAACAGTTTAATGTGCAGGTGTACACATTCAACTCGGAGAGACCTACTGTATTCCACAAAAAACAAGAAAAATCGGATTTTCGCGGAAGGTGAGCTTTAATTCCTAAAATTAAATACTATAAATACTATATTCTCAATCTTCCAGATGGATGGATGAATGGATGGATGAATGGATGGATGAATGGATGGATGAATGGATGGATGAATGGATGGATGAATGGATAGATAGATGGATAGATAGATGGATAGATGGATGGATAGATGGATGGATAGATGGATGGATAGATGGATGGATAGATGGATGGATAGATGGATGGATAGATGGATAGATGGATAGATGGATAGATGGATAGATGGATAGATGGATAGATGGATAGATGGATAGATGGATAGATGGATAGATAGATAGATAGATAGATAGATAGATAGATAGATAGATAGATAGATAGATACTTTATTGATCCCGAAGCAAAATCTTGCTAAATTCTTAATACAGTACCACCCTGTTACTCCCATAATCCATCTGGCCTTGCCATGAGCACAATGGCCAACGTTCAACCAACCTCACTCACAAGATTATAATTAAATACATCATTCTAATGCTGGCCTGGAAATTGGCATTTTACTTTTTTTTATTTTAGTGAGCAGTTCCTGATGTTAATAAATGTTTTAAAGCAGGAAAAATCAAAGACCAAAACCAACTTTAACCAGAATCAAACTGTGATGTTCTAGATATGTGGTTCTGAAGACCATGTTTTAGACCATGTATTACTGAAATCACCCAAAAAATCTAAAAAATGCTCAACACTAGTTTTTAATCCATTCAACCCTTTCAGACACTGCCTCTATTAAAACGGACATTATGTTTTACATTTTTTAGGGTTTTTTTGTTGCACAAAACACTAATTGAGACTGCTGTCCATTAGAATAAACTGTATAATAAATGTAAAAACTGTTTGATATTTTTTAATTAATTGGATTTATTTTTATATAGATTTTATAATAGAAAATTATATGTCTTGTTTTGTTTTCATTACAGACAGAAAACATATTATCTTATATTTTCCATCACTGGAACATAATTCAGGTCTAAAAGGGTTTAATATAAAAAAGAAAAAACTACACATTATACAGGATACTTAAACAATCAGTTAAAAATCATATTGCTGAGCATTTATATAGGGAAGGGTTTGACAACAAAAATGTAAATAGAATAAATAAGTAATTAAAAAATAAATGACAGCATTTTAATATATATAATACATTTAAAAATACTACTGAGATATAAAACAAACAAGTTAAAATTAATAAAAAATAAAAATAATAAGGTAAAGAAAATCTACGGTAATAGTTATAATAAAAATTCAACTACAGATAAATAAATAAAAACTAAACACATAAAAGAGTAAAATATAAACAAGCAATAACTAAAAACAATAAAAGAAAGGAAATAAAGAAACAAAAAAGGAATGTGAAAAAACAGCTAAAACAAATCTAAAAAGTTAACTAAAAAACAACTAAAAACATACCAAAGATCATAAAAAACTAAAATCAGCTAAAACAGTGTCAGGCTGACTGTAGGTGGCTTGAGTCTAGGAGTTTAAAATGACTGAGTGACCCATCCTACCCTGAACAGACTAGTTAATGATAACTAACAATTAATGATAAAAAGTCAGTATGCATCCAAATAAGACTGATCTATTCAAGGGAATAGTCCCACAAGCAATAAAATCAATTAGAAAATTGATGCTAAAATGCTAGTTAGCATTCCTATAAGCTCCTATATGATCAGCAGAGGAGAGCTCTCTGTAGTCTCTCTGTAGTCTGAGGCAGGTGGATTAAACTGGACGATGGGCGGCTGATCTGTGGTGGGTTACAGCAGAACCTGAGGGCCGAACCCCAGATTATTCTGCGTGATGATAAGGAGAGGGCAATGTTTTTTTAAGCTTTTTACTCTTTAAGTAAAAGTGTAAAAGAACTGGATTCAAAACTACTTAAAGTATAAAATTAAAAGTAATGTAAGGAGAAAAAATAAAGACATTAAGAACAAAAGCTTAGGCCAGACATCCCACGATGCAAAAAATAATTTTAGGGAGGGACCCTCGGACCTGGAGGGAACTTTTGCTCTTTTGTCCTTGCTTGTGGTGGTCCTGATGAGTGCCAGTTCCATCATTATAATTTTTTACTTTCAAAGTTCTTGAATTTTTCTTTTTGGTTTGACTGACCTCCATTTTTTCTTAAAGTATTTTTCTTTATTTAGTTGAGTAGTTCTTGCTTCTCATAATCTGGATTAGAACACTACTCAAATAGGGCTATTCACTGTTTCTAAGTTTGTTTACGTTTTCCTTCCTGGTGTGATGTGTGTCTCATGAATATGTTTTCATTTTTATGTTAATGTAAATTTAAGTCTACTGGCTATTTTAAGCAGCAGTATTTTATGCATTTCCTGTGGACAGTTGGTGGTTTAACAGTAACTGAATATTTTTTTAATGGTTCATTTTGCTGAGTTTTATTATTATATAACACCTTTTTGAATCCTGCAACTCAGAAATAACCCAAAGTATGAAAAAAACTGAAACTAATACTATAACTAATAAAAACTAAAACAAAAAATAAAAACTAGTAAAATGATAGCAAACCTGCTGTAGTTTGTTTTAAGTCAGTAACTCAGAGGAAGTAGCAGGCTGTCTAGCGTTTCTCAGTGTCTTTAGCTTAGCGTTTATTTCAGTAGCTCATTTACAGTAATCACATGCAGCATCTTTGCGTCTGGGCATTAATGATACGCTATACCTCATTTTTACTAAGATCACACTTCATATCATGTGATCTGTGTGAGTTGCTGTCGTTCGCAGGCGTGTTACATTTATAGCGATGGAACAAATAAGCGAAAGATAGCTAAACCCCTCGTGAAAGCGGCCGAAGCTGTAAAATGTGACGAGTCATGCTATTTCCTGTGCTACTGTCCGCAGAAGAAGAAGAATTCAAAAATATCTAAATCGATGCACAGTGAAGCTGGTCAAGCTCACTGCATGGGGGGTTGGGAGGTGGCAGAGGGGGGCAACTGCCTCCCACTGGAGCCTCTATCGTTTAAGTAGCCCTCTACAGTGGCAAAAAAGAGACAAAATGCCCTAAAAACTCCCCTTCTTGTTCTTTCAAAAAGTGATTAAGTGCCCCCTAGCTTTCCAGTTCTTATAAATTATGCAGATGAGCCTTAAAGTAAAAAAATGCTGGTAATCATTAAGATACAGGAGGAAAAAACAGAAGAAGAGTTCACAATTGTCAAAACTGATGCACAATTAAGCTGGTCAAGCTCATAGTGGACTCAAATTGCATGGGGGTTGGGAGGTGGCAGAGGGGGGCAACTGCCTCCCACTGGAGCCTCTATCGTTTAAGTAGCCCTCTACAGTGGCAAAAAAGAGACAAAATGCCCTAAAACCTCCCCTTCTTGTTCTTAAAAAAAGTAATTGCCCACTAGTAAAGTGCCCACTAGCATTCCCCTTCTTATAAATGATGCAGATGAACCTTAAGATAAAAAAATGCTAGTAATCATTAAGATACAGGAGAAACAAAAACATGATAAAGAGCCAGTGAGGTGTCTTTTTAATGGAGAAGTGGAACAACCAGTGGATTAAAAATGAGATGAGATTAACTGTATTTGATGATAAAATACAAAAAAATACTCATTCACATACATAAACCTCATCTATTCCAGCCATTTATGTTTTCTGTTCTAGCCACACCCCCTCTAGAATGTAGCCTTGTCATGCAAGTACACTGTAATCCATAAATTAATTTAAAAACAAATAAATTCCAGACATCCCAAGTTGCAAAAATTAATTTTAGGGAGGTACTCTCAGATCTGGACTAGATAGTTTATATATAGTCTATCTGGAACCTTGCTCTTCTATCCTTTCTTGTGGCGGTCCTGATGAGTGCCAGTTCCATCATTATAATTTTTTGGATGATCTTCGCCGTGACTGCGCCTGAGTATACTTTCAGAGTTCTTGATTGCATTTCCTGTGGACAGTTGGTGGTTTAACAGTAACTGAATTTTTTAATTTTTTTAATGGTTCATTTTGTTGAGTTTTATTATTACCTAACACCTTTTTGAGTTCTGCACCTCATAAATAACCCAAAGTATGAAAAAAAACTGAAACTAATACTATAACTAATAAAAATTAAACAAAAATTAAAAACTAGTAAAAAGATAGCAAACCTGCTGTAGTTTTTTAATAGTTTGTTTTAAGATATTAACTCAGAGTATATCCCAAAGTATGAAAAAGCTGAAACTAATACTATAACTAATAAAACTAAACTAAAACTAAGCAACAATCAAAATACAAAAACTTAAAAACTATTGCAAACCTGCTCTAAAAAATAATTAAAACTAGTTTTAGGTGACTATACTTCATAAAGCTGACTGAAAATCCAGCAGAGATGTGTAAAACTGATTATTTAAGCAAGAGGAGCTACTTAGAAGAATATAAAATATAAAAGCTAATCAGTTTGTTTAACCCTTTTTTTGTGTTTTTAAGTTAGAAGCTAAATGGGTGAAGAATTGTAGTAGTCTGAGTTTGTTGGGCTGCGGCTGCAGATGGATCAGAATTTAGCACTTCCTCTCAGATCTGATATTATCAGACACAGACAGATACGTCTGACACACAGAGACGCCGAGTCTGATCTGATATGAGGGACTGAGGGAGACACAGATAAAACTGAGAGGGACAGAACTTTAGACCCCCTATTATTACTGGACAGACTGGATTCTAACTGGCTTTTAACTGGGATTAGTGGCGTTATTCTGTATTTATTTTCTAAAATACCTCCACACAGGAAAAGCTTGGCAGGAAACCATCAATAAAAAAAATTAACACATAAATAAATTTAATTTTTCTATCCCCTTTTAAAAGTATATTTACATGCCTTAAAGTTTTACATTAAAGTAATGATTAAAATAATGATATGTAGCTCCAGGTTTTAGGTATACTTTATGTTGATGTTAGGTTCAAGTTTTGAGTTAAGATTAAGATTAGGCACAGAATTAGATTTAGGTTATAGACTTCAATCACAGTTATGTTCAGATTTTGGGTTGAATATAAGGTTAAAATTATGTTTGGGTTTATACAGTATTTTGGGTTAAGTTCAGGTTTAAGTTTTAGTTTTAGTTTAATATAAGGTTAGGTTCAGAATTAGATGTAGATTATTTAAAGATTTGACTTTAGGATAAAGTTATGATTTGTAAGTAGATATTGCATATGTATAATCAAAATCTAATTTGATATCATCATGTACTTTTGAGATATAATGATTTGTGTAGGAATAATTATCAAAATATATAATCAATGAGAGATTATTTAATTTACCAAATAGTAAAAAAAAAACAAGGGGTTCATTTTTGGGCCCAACGTATCTACTTTTATATTAACCATTAACCACCAGGTTAGAGTCAGGACCAGGTTTTGGGTTTGAATGAGGATTACATTAAGATTTTGAGTTTTAGGCTTGGGTTTTGGGTTATGGTTAGGTTTTAGGTTTAGGAGCTTCAGGTAAATTTTTTTGCATGTAGTCACATTTTGTGCTTCTTTAATTCCCACTTGGGTCTCGACTGCCCCTATAAACACTACAAACACTCAAAGCAAGTCATTTCAGTCTGCTGGTTGAGAACCTCAGACAGCACACAGCAGGATTAGCCAGCAGACTTCTTCTGAGAGAGGGATCTGTACCTGCTGTCCGTGGCAAGTCAGCAGATGAGGGAGATTTAAGTACTTTCAAATAATGAGTTTGAAAAAGCAAACTAGCTAGTTTGTGTTTTTCATTTGACCCAAGCTAGCACTAGTTTGTGGTAAATGCTCAACATAAACATTGGGCGTGGCCAGAAATAGCTTATTTACATAAAAGTGACAGAGCAATGCCACCTGAGGGCCTGAAGATCACCTGCATTCAGTACTGAACATCTACCTTATCTTTTACACACAAGGATTTCTCCAGATTCTCTGAATATTTGATGCAATTATGGACAATTTTATATTGAGGATAATTTCTTTTTCAATTTTTCTTTATAGTTTTGCAGTTTTTTAGCAGATTGATAAACGTCTTTGCTTCATAAGAGTTCCACATTATGCTTAGTTTTATTTAAATTGTGCTTCAGAAAGGCGAAAGATGAGTAATATCAAAGACATAGCTCTGTTCCTTATTCACAAGACCTGCTTAAACCACATCCCGCTGAAGCGAGTGATTGAGTGCTGACCTCTCGGCTCAGAACGCGCTCAGACGAAGGGTGCAAACTCGACTTTACACCATTTTTTACACCACATATCGATGTTATGCTGTTTCGCACAAGTTTTGCAGAACTTGGAGACGCTGTTAAGATGAGAGCTTGCTTTTCTCAGTATTCATGTGCAAAGGTTCAAAAAAATGTCATTTAAATAATGTTCTTTAGTATGATCTCAGTGCCAGATTTCAAATGTCTACTGTATCAAACAAGACTAAAAGAAACTGCAAATAAAACACATTGCAGTGGACAAAAAAAGAGATTAGACTGGTAGTCTTGTACTAAAAATAAACTATTACTATTATATAAATCAGAGAAACCATCAGAAGATTAAAAACTAAAAGTAAAGAGACAGAATATAACATAGACAAAGTCTCTTTCTGTGCTTTGAGTGGTCCAGAAGGCTAAGCAATGTCACTATGATCAGCAGATTGATTACTGGTTTGAATCCCGGTCATGCAGCTTGCCCTTTCGTTCTCTTTGGGTGGGTACAGTAGATGGCGCTCTTTTCCCTCTAACATCCCTTCTAGGGTGATGTGGATCAGCAGAAGGCTACGTCTGTGAGCTGATGTATCAGAACCGAGTCGCTGCGCTTTCCTCCGAGCGTTAGCGCTGTGATGCTAGTCAGCAAAGACATTTAAAAAGAGGTGGAGTCTGACTTCACATGCGTCAGAGGAGGCGTGTACTTCTCTTCACCCTCCTGGTGTTGGAGCATCACTAGTGATACGGAGAGTCCTAATGAGGGGTTTGGGTAATTGTCCGTTTAACTTCAAGAGAAAATAGGGAAAAAATTTGAAATATATTTTTTTATTGTAAAACTAGTTGGTTGGAAAATAAGCAGATAGCAAAGAAAGTAGCTCTTCTGCAAAAACACTGTGCTAATTAAGCCTCAGTAGTCTAAAATTACTAGATAATAATTTGATCTAATTCTACAGTCAGCTGCACAATATGTGAAGATGCACTTAAAATTAATAAACATATTTATGCATTTTATAATATATAAAATCTCAAACTGATGCATCCAAAAGAAGACAGCAGATCACATACAGTATGTTCTGTTCAGGACACGATGTTGGTTAAACACCACTTGAACCCACCTCATCCCCAAATTTCCAACTCATCCCATTCACAATTATGTATTGGACGATTTGTCTAGACCAACAAAGCATGCAATGGATCCCACAACTCCAGACATCACTTCTTTGTGCTGTTTGTTTCAGTTCTCAATTTTAGCAAAAGCTAAGTTGCCATATAAGCAGAATATATAACTGAACTGGATGTAAAATTAGCTGACTGTTTACTTTGACCTACTGTGGCATTTTAACAGAAATGTAAATGACCAATAAAATTGGTGCAACAACTGGTTGCAACTGTGTCTGGTGGCTCCAGCAACTGGGCTTCCTAAAAGCTTTCTTTGCAACTGAGAGGGAACATTAACACAACTGCACTTCATCAGAAAGCTGAAGGATTATTTTTGGTTACGTTCTACGATTTTACAGAGCAAAAATTGCTGACACAAATGTGCAAATGCAAACCAAAGTATACAGCTTGTCTAGTGCCTGTAGTAAAGAATAAACATAATAAACATTAATGAACATTATCATCATACCTAATGCTAGGTGTGAGTTAGGGATGAGGTAGGTAGTTGGGGATGAGTTGGGGATTAGGAAGAGAGTTGGGGATGAGGAAGGATTTTGGGATGAAGTAGGTAGTTGGGGATGAAGTAGGTAGTTGGGAATGAGTTGGGGATTAGGAAGAGAGTTGGGGATGAGTTGGGGATTAGGAAGAGAGTTGGGGATGAGTTTGGGATGAGGTAGGGAGTTTGGGATGAAGTAGGTAGTTGGGGATGAAGTAGGTAGTTGGGAATGAGTTGGGGATTAAGAAGAGAGTTGGGGATGAGTTGGGGGTTAGGAAGAGAGTTGGGGATGAGTTGGGGGTTAGGAAGAGAGTCGGGGATGAGTTGGGAATGAGGTAGGGAGTTGTGAATCAGTTGGGATCAGTTGAGTGGTTGTACATGAGGTAGGGAGTTGTGGATTTGGCGATCAGTTAAGAAGATGGGGATGATTGGGGAGTTGGAGATGAGTTGAGTATAAATTGGGGATGAGTTTAAGATGAGGGCTGAGTTGGAGATTAGGTGGGGATGTGTAGAAGAGGCAGGGAATTAGGGATGAGTTAGGTAGTTGGAGATAAGGTGTGGGGAGTTAAGGTTTTTAAGGTTGGGGGTCATTTGGGGATGAGTTGGGGATTAGGTGGGGACCTGTGAAAGAGTTAGGGAGTTGGGGATGAGTTAAGTAGTTGGAGATAAGTTGGGGAGTTGATGATGGTTTAGGGATGAGTTTAAGATGAAATGAGGGGGTGGAGATTGGGACCTGTGGAAGAGTTAGGGAGTTGAGGACGAGGTGGGGATTTAGAGAAGAGGAGGGGAGTTGGGGATTTGGCAATCAGTTAGAGAGTTGTAGATGAGTTGAGCATAAGTTGGGGATGAGTTTAAGATGAGATGGGGGGCGGAGTGGAGATTGGGACCTGTGGAAGAGTTAGGGATTTGGGGATGAGTTAAGTAGTTGGAGATAAGTTCGGGAGTTGATGATGGTTTAGAGATGAGTTGGCAATGAGATGGGGAGTTGAAGATTACGTGGAGATCTGTTGAAGAGGTGGGGAGTTGGGGATGAGTTGGGTAATTGGAGATGAGGTGGGGATTTACAGAAGAGGAGGGTAGTTGGGGATTTGGAAATTAAGTTAGAGAGTTGGAGATGAGTTGAGGATAAGTTGGGGATGAGGTGGAGACCTGTAAAAGAGTTGGGGAGTTGGAGATGGGTTGGGGATAATTTGGAGATGAGTTGGAGATAGGTGGGGACCTGTAGATGGGGTGGGGAGTTGGGGATGAGTTAGGTCATTGGAGAGAATTTTGGGAGTTGTGGCTACATGCAATTAAATCCTTGGAGGGAAATTTGCAAACATGTACTAATAAAAATTACTTAAAAATTTGACTAAGTGAATGTCTATTGGCAGGTGATATTGCGCCCCCTGTTGGCCAGCTGGAGAAGGAAGGGATGAGGCTCTTGTATAAACAGTCATTAACTCATTACCAGCTAATAACTGGTCATGACCCAAAGTCCACCTCATCTCTAAAACTCCTGGATGAGATGATTCTCTCCTCCCTCTCACATTAAAAACACCTCCCTAATGTTGTTCATATTAACAGATTAAATGTTCAGCTGTTTTCCTGTAGTTTACAGGGTATTTCCAGCCAGTATAGATCAGCAGGAATAGGATTAACAGGTGCGAATAGATGAAGAGCCACAAAACTCTTCATAACTGGACGAAGTTACGTAAAACAAACAAAGCATGTACTGTAATTACATGCATGAAGCCACAGGATGACAGGAAGTAATGCTCTGGCTGTATTTGAGCTCAGCAGAGCATTACTGAGGGACGTTCTCAGACGTCAGGATGTCTCAGCGGTTGAGTACAGAACTAAATCTTTATCATAACTTCTCCAACATGTTTGGTTTTGTATGTAAAACAGTGTGAGTCATCTGAACCATCCAACAAGACGTTTAAAGCCACACTTAAAGTTCTCATAAGAGACTCCAGAAAGTTACAAAGGTTAACAAAAGATATCATGTTATTGCACTTCAATTAATGCACTTTGAATTATGTTCTAATTTTACTACATTGTGCTATCTTAAATGTTTTTGTTTGTTTGTTTCAGAAGGAAACATCCAATTCTACACTTATTTTTTTTAAAACAAATTGATGGTGCTCTTCACTGGAAAAAGCAGATTGTTCTCATATTAATTCTGCACTGCCCCCTGGAGGCAGAACCTATAACCCTCCACTGAGTCTCTATATGGAATAGCTTTCAGTTAACAGCTGTGCTGAACTCATCAAGAGTTAATTATTACTTGTTAATTTTTTTGTCTCTTATTAAAGTGTTTGAGAGCATCAGTTAAAGTAAAGTAGGGAAGAGGTAGAGTTACAGGTATACAGTGAATAGTGAATATTTGAATAATGTTCGAATCCAGGTTATGAGAAGAAAGAAATACTCAACTAAATAAAGAAAAAGAAAAGTATACTTATACAGCTCTGGGGAAAAAAATGAGAGAGCATGTAAAAATGATGAGTTTCTTTGATTTTATCAAACTAAAAACCAAGAGGAAGATGGATGATCACAAACCATCAAACCACCAAACTGAACTGCTTGAATTTTTACACCAGGAGTAAAGCAGCATAAAGTTATCCAAAAGCAGTGTGTAAGACTGGTGGAGGAGAACATGATGCCAAGATGCATAAAAAAAAACTGTGATTAAAAACCAGAACCAGGATTATTCCACCAAATATTGATTTCTGAACTCTTAAAACTTTATGAATATGAACTTGTTGTTTTCTTTGCATTATTTAAGGTCTGAAAGCTCTGCTTCTTTTTTTTGTTATTTCAGTCATTTCTCATTTTCTGTAAATAAATGCTCTAAATGACAATATTTTTATTTGGAATTTGGGAGAAATGTTGTCTGTAGTTTATAGAATAAAACAACACTGTTCATTTTACTCAAACATAAACCTATAAATAGCAAAATCAAAGTTGTTTTTATGTCCACCATGTCCTCCAGAGGGTGCTGTCACTTCATTTAAACTTTGTACACTAAAAGCTGGGGTGGCCATGTCTGTTTCCTTTATGGAGATGATCCATCATGACTTTTCTCACAATATATTAAATATGACAAAACAATCCTATCAATTCTCCTGATATTTGGGGGCCGTATGTATTTACTGCTCATGTATATCTACTGAAATCTCACAGCTGTGTGTTTTTATGTGAAGCCAATAAAAGGTTTGAATCTAAATCCACATGTTAAACAGTATTTCAGTGTCTGAAAGGTGAATCTGAGCCCTGGATCACTGAGCGCTGAGGAACATGTGGGCTGAGAGGTTCTGGACTCGTCAGGGCTTTAAGGATTTGGGTTGGGATCGAGTTAAAGCCAGCAGTGCTGTGAGTTTCAGGTCCGTCACTTTCAGAACCCGAGCCACATCTGTCTCACATTAGACGAGCCGACCGCAGAACCCGGCAGAAAGCAGAGAGAGCAGGCCCAGAGTGTGCAGTTTCCCGCTCAGACCCTGATTCATGATGTTCTACAGCCTGGGTTCACCTCAGTTCACAGCACACTCTCTGATTTACACAATTATATCAGTAGCTTAATTAATATGTAGCTGAAAAAAGTTGGAAATAAAGTAAATCAAACTATTAATACTCAATACTCATATTTAACATTATATATATGGAAAATAAACCAGTATACACCATCATTTGTTGAGTTTTAAACATGGGTATCATGGCCAAATAGCTCTAAACCAGTATAAAACCATAATTAGTTGGGTTTTGAATACTTGTATGATAGTCAACTAGCTCTTAACCAAAATAAACCATAATTTGTTGGGTTTTAAACATGGGTATCATGGCCAACTGGCTCTAAACCAGTATAAAACCATAATTTGTTGGGTTTTGAAAACTAGTATGAGAGTAAACTAGCTCTTAAACAAAATAAACCATAATTTGTTGGGTTTTAAACATGGGTATCATGGCCAACTAGCTCTAAACCAGTATAAAACCATAATTTGTTGAGTTTTAAACACTGGTATGATGGTTAACTAGCTCTAAACCAGTATAAACCATAATTTGTTGGGTTGTAAACATGGGTATCATGGCCAACTAGCTCTAAACCAGTATACACCATCATTTGTTAAGTTTTAAACATGGGTATCATGGCCAACTAGCTCTAAACCAGTATAAACCATCATTTGTTGGGTTTTGAACACTAGTATATCTATGGATCTAGCTCTAAACCAGTATGAACCATAATTTGTTGGGTTTTAAACATGGGTATCATGGCCAACTAGCTCTAAACCAGTATAAAACCATAATTTGTTGGGTTGTTGGGTTCGGTTTTGGAGAGCATTCTTCATGTGGGTGGATGTTGTGAAATGTTTTTTCCTCACTGTGGAAATAGTTCTGTGATCATTCGTCACTGTTGTTTCCCTGGACATACAGGTTTTATTTTGAGTTCCTGAGTTCCCAGAATGTACCAAAATGTTTAGTTATCCTTCCACAGTTTTTACCATTAGACTGTAAAAACACTTTTTTGAGATTTTGAGAAATTAAACTCTGTCCATATTTATTGCTGTCAGGCTGTGAAAACTGCACTCAAACCAGATTCATACTGGAGTGAAATTTCAACATAGTTGGTGTTGTTCATCAGGAAAAAAAGTGGCATTACAGATTCATACTGGCTCAAAATGTTAATACTGACACACTTATATCTACCAAATGGGAAAAACTAATCAAACTCAGATTCATAGTGGATTGAAATTATTTCAGGTAGTATTGATTGACAGAAAAAGTAATACTATCAATTCATACTGGATTAAAATCATTCCTCATTGTTACTGTCAGACTGTAACACCTATACACACTGCAGATTCATACTGGATACTTTACAGGAACTTAGTTCATTTGTAGTGTTACTTGACAGAAAGGAAGAAAAAATAATGATGCTAATTCATACTGGATTAAAATAATACTACTGTTACCCATTATCCATACACTAAAACAGTTATTACCGTCAGACTTTAAAAATTGCACAGGCTGCAGATACATACTGGACTATAAATCACTGTGTAATTAGTTTTTTAGTGTGCGCTCTGCTGAATTCATACTGGATTAAAACTGCAGACCTCTTGCCTGCTGGACTCTGATGTTCCTCCTCAGGCCAAACCAATCAAGCCAAGCTTAAGCTCCTGTTCCATCAGCCCACAGAACGCAGTTCACAGGAATGTAGCGCTGAAATCTGATCCTAAATAAGCTGTAGCATCATTTAATGCATTTTCTTTCTTTTTATGCTTTTCCAAGTTGTAAATTGAATATTTTAAGACTATATTAAAGCTACACAGGAACACATTTATCTTTGAGTTTAGATCTGCACACTCTTGGTGAGATTTTTATCTCAGTATATTCATGAGGGAGAATCACCCGGAAGAGTTTTCTCAGCGTCTTGAAGAAGGAAGGAGTTAAGATGATACAATCTGGCTTTGATCTAAACTGCCCTTTCCAGTTAATCACATAAACCATTGCTTCTATATAAAAAACAAAGACGTGCGTTTGACATTTGTCATGCGTCAAAAATGTTGTTTTCCTTTTAGGTTTTCTCAGGTATGCTGCTGAAAGTTGGCAACGAGTTATCAATGAAAAACATCTCCATATAAATCACCACCCACTATTAAACAATGCACACCAACCAGCTCTCCTCAACCACTGGCGAGGATGAGGTCGTTGACTCTTCTCAGGATTAAGAAAACCGGGCTCCGGCACTATGTGCACGGGCTCGGGTTTAATTTTTTGGGCCCGATCTAAGCTCTATGCACTATATAGCAACTAGCAATACCAAAACCCAGAAACTGTTAAATAACCTACCTACTCCATAGTGAACACCCAGCCACTCTATAGTTTAAACTATAAACGACACTCAGCATTTCTCAAAATCAGCTTTAGCATCAAGATCAGGAGAAAACAGCGCCTCTTCCTGCTACTAAAAGAAGATAAGGCAAATTTTACTCGTTTTAGTTCCTTTAACAAAACAAAAAAACAGTTTGACGGTTTTCCCCACTGGCTGTAATCAGAAACATCAGGAGGAAACTCGAGATGTCATAACATATAATAGGGGACATTATTTTCAGCCACACAATTTGTCTATGTGAATAAATGCAGTACAGTATTGCTTTTGCTGTTCTACTTAGCAAGAAGAGAACCTATTAACTAGGGCTAGGTGGTATGCCCAAAATTACCTTTGGTGATGTGGTGTAGCTACATCATCACACACTGGCACTGCCAGCGTACAGCACTATCTATAGTGTCCTGCCCTTTATGCTCAGCTTGAATGCAGTGAACTGACGGCAGCTCACTGTAATGAACATCACTCAGTAACAGATGCTGCATATCAAATACTGTATATCTCACTTATTTTATAGTTTGATGCATCTCTATTCACATAAACGTAACAAACTATTATAGAACACTCTTTCACATGCCAGAGGTTATTTTCAGGACATTCTACCAGAACACACCCTGCATGCCTGGGTTTTCTTCATCCTGAGAAGAGTCAACAACCTCATCCTCGCCAGTGGTTGAGGAGAGCTGGTTGGTGTGCATTGTTTAATAGTGGGTGGTGATTTATATGGAGATGTTTTTCATTGATAACTCGTTGCCAACTTTCAGCAGCATACCTGAGAAAACCTAAAAGGAAAACAACATTTTTGACGCATGACAAATGTCAAACGCACGTCTTTGTTTTTTATATAGAAGCAATGGTTTATGTGTTTAAATGGAAAGGGCAGTTTAGATGAAAGCCAGAGTGTATCATCTTAATTACTGAGTACATGTCTGTGTGAGTTCCAGTTTCGAGTCAATCAAATCTTTAAAAAGGTAAATGTAGTATAGTGGTTGTCACGCGCTTATCTTTAAACACTGTGTACAGCTGTTGTTCATACCTTGGTCCAGATGAATGAAGATGTTGAAGATGGAGGTAAGTAGGCCACAAGCAGGTAAGTAGCAGGCAGGCAGAGGGAAAGGGCAATGGCATGCAGGCAGGCAGGCAGGCAGGCAGGCAGGCAGGCAGGCAGCAGCAGGGAGAAGGGAGAGGGTATAGGCAGCCAAACAGGTGCTACACAGTGAAGCAATCCAAATTGTTTGTTATCCAACTAATGCAAAGTAAACCAAATATAAAGACTCAACATAAAGAAGTTTAAAGAATAAATTTAAGTAATTATTTTTTCCAAGTTCAAAGGCTTCCAAATATTCAAGCTTAAAGCGGTTAAAGCGGTAAAAAAGTATATCACTACAACCCTTTTCTTTGTCTAACTGAGACTGTCTACTAAGTGAGAGGCAGCCATCTTTACCTGGTCAGGAGACCAAAAACTGTGTCAAAATAAAAGTCCATGGCCTGAGGCCAGCAAACCAAAGTAAGTTAACCAGAATTTAATCTAACAGTCTAATCTCCAACAGTCTGTTTAATTCAAATTTTAAATGCCACATGCGTGCATCCAGTGCCAAACCACACAGAGGATCAGTTTAAGGTGTGGTTCTGTAGCATACTTAATAATAGATTTTAAAAGCCCTATTAAAATCTCCTGGTTTCTGGATGTTCCTAATAATTAGGCTACGTAGCATAATGTTTGTACCACAGAGAGTACCACAGCAACTACTTGGCTATTCTTGAACGTCCACCGGATGCAGTAACCAAATGTGCCTTGGCTTTATGTCAGATATGCAGCGGAGTGTCGGACGGCCTATACTTTTTAATTCAGAGTTTCAGAGAAAATATTATATTTTTTAAAGACTTTTCACAATTATCTTGCCATCTTTGCACAAGCAGTGGCGTAGCGCGAAGCGCGATGGGGGGTGGAGGACAGGTGGAGGGCTTTTTTATTTTTTTATTTTAACATTTTTTTTGTTTCTCTTTTTTGTGATAAACTAAATAAACCCCACTGTTGGCCTCGGCGACTGCTGCTAGGGTAACGATAGCATCTCCTGAGCCAGCTGTCCGTCAGGGTGTGCAGGTGAAATGCTGATACGGGCGTCTGAAGAATGTACGCTTGCGGTGAAGCTCTCGATTGGAGCGCTATTGGTGCCTTGACTCGTGCGTTTCCATGGACGCGGATGCTGATTGGACTGTTCACAGGGGGGCTGGTGGCGGACTCTTACGTTTGCAGGCATACGTCAACACTTCCTCATTCCAGTGACCGTGCCTTTTCCTTTAATGCTGAGAAACCAAAAAGATCAGGCTCTCCCACAACAATCGAACTGTCTCACTGTCTCTGTATCCCACTGTCCTACTGTCTGTCTTACTGTCTCTGTATTCTACTTTCCCACTGTCTGTCTTACTGTCTCTGTATCCCACTGTCTGTCTCACTCTCTCTGTATCCCACTGTCCTACTGTCTGTCTTACTGTCTCTGTATTCTACTTTCCCACTGTCTGTCTTACTGTCTCTGTATCCCACTGTCTGTCTCACTGTCTCTGTATCCCACTGTCCTACTGTCTGTCTCACTCTCTCTGTATCCCACTGTCCTACTGTCTGTCTTACTGTCTCTGTATTCTACTTTCCCACTGTCTGTCTCACTGTCTCTGTATCCCACTGTCCTACTGTCTGTCTCACTCTCTCTGTATCCCACTGTCCTACTGTCTGTCTTACTGTCTCTGTATTCTACTTTCCCACTGTCTGTCTCACTGTCTCTGTATCCCACTTTCCCACTGTATGCATCTCTGTCTCTGTATCCCACTGTCTTACTGTCCCACTGTCCCTCTGTCTTTGTATCCCACTGTCTCACTTTCTCTGTCTCTGTATCCTACTCTCTCTCTCTCTCTCTGTGTATTTGTATCCCACTGTCTCTCTGTGTCTATATCCCTTTGCTTATTTATCACACTCTCTCACTTCCCCAGTAGCTCACTGTCCCACTGTCCCACTCTTTTATTGTCATTGTCTCATTGTCCAACTGTCCAACTGTCATACTCTCTCATTTTCCCATTGTTCCACTGTCTCCCTATCCCAATTTTGCAGTGTCCCGCTGTCTCAGTGTCTCGCTGTTACAGTTTGTGTCCTGGTGTATCAGGATTTTTGAGTCTCACTGTCCAAGCTTTGCAGTTTCTCACTGTCCCACTGTCCAGCTGTCTTACTGTCCAGCTGTCTCAGTGTAAATCTGGGGCCTTGTTTTAAACACTTTTCAACTGGCGAATGAATTGTACAAGTTTTTGGACTAAAAAAACACATGGGATAAAGTCTATTTTTGTCTTTAAGAATTTTAAGTTTACTGCAATAAATAAATAAATAAATAAATAAATATGTATTCAGATAATATCATCTCAGATATATTTAAATATCTAATATTTCTCATATGGCAGTTGTAAGAATATTCTTAGACAATTGAATGGTGTTATTTCTCAGAATGTTTTAGTTTATTTTACATAGTAAATATATATATATATATATATTTTTTTAAACAAGCCAAAAATATTACAGTTAGATCATTATGAATAACTGCACACAAGAACACATTTGTAGAAATGAGCCAGTTCATCGTATAATATTTTATACACTTGTCAAAAAATGAGAAATTTTAGATATTTTGAGTTCAGTTATTATTTTGTTTGCTGGGAATTCCTCAAATATTTTATTAGAAGAAATACTTCAGACTTTTTAATCTGATTGATGTTGACATTTATAGAGTGTATCTGAAATCACCAAATTATTATTTATAATACATTGTTTTAATTCATTTTTATTGAATTTCCTAAAAAACAAAAAAGGTAAAAATTGTGATTATATCAGAATTATAAGGATATCAACACTTAACTGCTTAATAAACTATATTGTCATTGTAAAGTTAATTATATTTGACATTATATGAGTAAGACGGACCCACCACACTAAAATATCCACATTTTATTATTTTTATTGCATTTATAACCCAAATAAATATTAGATGTATTTTTAATTCTATAAACCCGGGTGGGTTTAGTCCCAAATTCTGCTGTTTAGAAATGTTTACAATCCAGTTTTCACTGAATTTATGTAAGTTTGCTTGAGTTTCTCAAGCCATCAATATTGTGACTGTTCTGGGTTTACTGGGTTTAACAGTAGATTATATGTTGTTCTGTTTTAATGCGCTGGTTTGTTTTCAAACGGCCGAAAAACCTGAGTTTTCTCCTCAACTCACCACCAACCACACTCTGATCTTACTGGTGGAGAATGCGGGCCCAGAGAGTAAACGTTCACACCAGGAGTTTCACTAAACTGTTTTTAGGACAAATCGTCTTTAGGGTCAAATTTGTGTCCAAAAGCTAATTGTTGCAATTAATCTCTGAAAAATGTGTTTAATTGTGAATAATTACACAAAACACTGTAATTATTTAACCAATCACACAGCAGTTCTGTACAGGCAGTTGGAACAGTATAAAGGTAAAGGTAAAAATTATGTTTAGGGTCCCAAAAAGTGATTAATCAAAATTAATCACACGCAAAAAAAATAATTATTCGAATTAATCAGACAAATCAACAAAACCCTGATGTGTAAAATTTAAAATCTCGATTAATCACACAAAAATGTGACTAATAGTGATTAATCGAACAAAACAATGTGATTATTTTACACAATTACGAAGCAGTTGGAATAAAATCTTAAACAAAATTGTTGCTGTACTTAATTGTATTTAGTAAAATACTAAACCTTGTTGCATGGTGAAATGTGCATCTCAGAAATGTGATTAATCGCGATTAATCACAAAAACTTGATTAATTGCACACAAAACAGCACTGACCAGGCAGTTGGAACAAATTCCTGGAAAAGATTTTTGCTAGATTGTATTTTATAAAATTTGACCAAATGTGTGTTCCGAATAATCTGATTAATCGTGATTCAGAACAGAATGTTTACATTATGGACCTGAATTTTCTCTCAAATCCTCAAACTCCACCACCTGGATTAATTATGGATTTTTTTTATTCTTTTTTTATTTATTTTTTAGCCGAGACGTAAAAACAAATCGCCCTCATTTCCGTCATGTTTCTGTATTTAAGTTCTTCTTTAGCTTTGCAGTTTTAGCGTTAGCATTAAAACTCCCCAAACTCAAACCCAGTATCTGCTCTTACTTCTTGATTATGTTTTAGATCTATTTGGACAATGGCCTTTGATCAGAGCCAGCGCATTCTTTTGTTTCAGGTTGATCTTTTCTTTGATCTTCTCTCGCTGAGGAATCCTCAGTGGTGCCTTATCTTTTATCTGTTATCTGTGATGCTGTTGCTGTTGTTTCTTGACATGCTGAAGATAAATCAAATCAATGATGATCTGAAATGATTAAATCACTTTTTGATTGATGTCTCTCTTGTGTTCTGTGTTTAAACACAGTTCTGATTCAGTGTTTTTATTTTATTTCTTTGTTTAATGTATTTCCTACATTGTAGATTAATATTAAAGACATGAAAACGGTTAAGGAACACATGTAGAATTACGTAGTAAAGAGTAAAAAAGGGTGTTATTTCTTCACGTTAATCCCCTGATCTAAACCTGATGAACTGAGATGGTGATTTAATCCTCCAGGAACTCCTTCCTTCTTCAAGACGCTGAGAAAACTCTTCCAGGTGATTCTCCCTCATGAAGATACTGAGATAAAACTCTCACCAAGAGTGTGCAGATCTAAACTCAAAGATAAATGTGTTCCTGTGTAGCTTTAATATAGTCTTAAAATATTCAATTTACAACTTGGAAAAGCATAAAAAGAAAGAAAATGCATTAAATGATGCTACAGCGTACAGCTGTAGTAATAATCTGGCTAATAAATCAGGTTAAACTGCACCTGAACAGCCATTTGGCTCAAACCTGATGATTGAGGTTGGAACTTGTTGGAGTGTGATTATTGTGTTTTCACACCTGTTTAAACTAACCGCACCAAGAGTAAAAACACCTGATTTAGTCAGACAAAATTGTGCTGGTGGAAAAACACGCTAACAATGCTAACGTGCCTATATAGTTCACAATTGGAAACGCTAGGCTAACTTTGCTTCAAAACCCATCACCAGTCCTGCTTTAGTAAACCATTTTTTTATGAGAATAGCTAAATTATAGGCTGTCTGAAAAGTAGAAGTTGGTTAAAAAGTTAAAAGATTAACATGATTTAATAGTGAATTCTCTGTGTTAAATACAAAATACTAACACTTTTTACTTCATTTAAGTAGAAATGTAGGCAGCATTATTAGAGCTTAGATTTTTCTGCCTGAACCCAACCCAACCCGAGGTCGGTCCAAAATTCAACATCGTTCTGAACAGATTTAGCTCATTCAGACTGTTTTAATGCTGTACTTACAAAAAAGAAAAGTGGGGCTCGAGCTCAAAATGATGACAGTTTATGAGGCGGGGCTAAGCTCTATCTAAGCTCTATGCACTATATAGCAACTAGCAATACCAAAACCCAGAAACTGTTAAATAACCTACCTACTCCATAGTGAACACCCAGCCACTCTATAGTTTAAACTATAAACGA
Source organism: Astyanax mexicanus (assembly GCF_023375975.1). Lineage (NCBI taxonomy): Eukaryota > Metazoa > Chordata > Actinopteri > Characiformes > Acestrorhamphidae > Astyanax > Astyanax mexicanus. Next base: position 1,572,046 of record NC_064426.1, read on the forward strand.
CACTCAGCATTTCTCAAAATCAGCTTTAGCATCAAGATCAGGAGATAACAGCGCCTCTTCCTGCTACTAAAAGAAGATAAGACAAATTTTACTCGTTTTAGTTCCTTTAACAAAACAAAAAAACAGTTTGACCTTTTTCCCCACTGGCTGTAATCAGAAACATCAGGAGGAAACTCGAGATGTCATAACATATAATAGGGGACATTATTTTCAGCCACACAATTTGTCTATGTGAATAAATGCAGTACAGTATTGCTTTTGCTGTTCTACTTAGCAAGAAGAGAACCTATTAACTAGGGCTAGGTGGTATGCCCAAAATTACCTTTGGTGATGTGGTGTAGCTACATCATCACACACTGGCACTGCCAGCGTACAGCACTATCTATAGTGTCCTGCCCTTTATGCTCAGCTTGAATGCAGTGAACTGACGGCAGCTCACTGTAATGAACATCACTCAGTAACAGATGCTGCATATCAAATACTGTATATCTCACTTATTTTATAGTTTGATGCATCTCTATTCACATAAACGTAACAAACTATTATAGAACACTCTTTCACATGCCAGAGGTTATTTTCAGGACATTCTACCAGAACACACCCTGCATGCCTGGGTTTTCTTCATCCTGAGAAGAGTCAACAACCTCATCCTCGCCAGTGGTTGAGGAGAGCTGGTTGGTGTGCATTGTTTAATAGTGGGTGGTGATTTATATGGAGATGTTTTTCATTGATAACTCGTTGCCAACTTTCAGCAGCATACCTGAGAAAACCTAACAGGAAAACAACATTTTTGACGCATGACAAATGTCAAACGCACGTCTTTGTTTTTTATATAGAAGCAATGGTTTATGTGTTTAACTGGGAAGGGCAGTTTAGGTGAAAGCCAGATTGTATCATCTTAATTACTGAATACATGTCTGTTTAATTCAAATTTTAAATGCCACATGCGTGCATCCAGTGCCAAACCACACAGAGGATCAGTTTAAGGTGTGGTTCTGTAGCATACTTAATAATAGATTTTAATAGCCCTATTAAAATCTCCTGGTTTCTGGATGTTCCTAATAATTAGGCTACGTAGCATAATGTTTGTACCACAGAGAGTACCACAGCAACTACTTGGCATCATCCTAGTAACCATGACTGGTAGGCATGTTACCAATCTGATGCCATAATCGGTAATCGAGACCAATCACATAATTTTTAATGGATGGGAATCAGGTGGAATTCATCAGGATTCATCGCTTATTTATCAAAAATGAATTATGTAAGACCATTTGGTACTTTTAACAGTGTGGGCAGTGTGCCAAAGCCTGCTGGAAAATGAAATCTGCATCTCCATAAAAGTTGTTTTCAGCAGAGGGAAGCTGTAAGATATGAAGTGCACTGACTTTAGACTTGATAATAAAGCACAGTGGATCAACACCAGCAGATGACAGACATGACTCTCCAAACCATCACTGATCATCAGTAAATTTTGCTGTAGCGTGAGCAGTATGGCGGTATTGAGATGTTTGAAAGTTCGCTAAGCCCTACGAACGAACCCCTTGCCCATATTTCGTTTTTAGCTCTAATGTAAACTGTGTGGTTTCTGGTTTCAGGTTCGACCGGATAGCTCACACCAGAGAGACCATGCACAAAGACGGCATCAACTCCTTATCCTACAAAGTGGTGAAAGTGGAGAAGGACCAGCTGTTCACCAAAATCACAGTGGACCTCGGCGAAGCACCGAAGTGACGGACGTATTCTTGAACGTCCACCGGATGCAGTAACCAAATGTGCCTTGGCTTTATGTCAGATATGCAGCGGAGTGTCGGACGGCCTATACTTTTTAATTCAGAGTTTCAGAGAAAATATTATATTTTTGAAAGACTTTTCACAATTATCTTGCCATCTTTGCACAAGCAGTGGCGCAGCGCGAAGCGCGATGGGTGGGTGGAGGACAGGTGGAGGGCTTTTTTATTTTTTTATTTTAACATTTTTTTTTGTTTCTCTTTTTTGTGATAAACTAAATAAACCCCACTGTTGGCCTCGGCGACTGCTGCTAGGGTAACGATCGCATCTCCTGAGCCAGCTGTCCGTCAGGGTGTGCAGGTGAAATGCTGATACGGGCGTCTGAAGAGTCGGTCTCTGTCGGTCTCTGTCTTTGCTTTTTTTATTATTTCACCCTTTATTGTCCTTTGTTTTACCTTTATTGTGTTGTATTTTGTTTTTCGTGCACCTGGATGCTGTTCCTTTCTTTCTTCTGTTGTTTCTTGACATGCTGAAGATAAATCAAATCAATGATGATCTGAAATGATTAAATCACTTTTTGATTGATGTCTCTCTTGTGTTCTGTGTTTAAACACAGTTCTGATTCAGTGTTTTTATTTTATTTCTTTGTTTAATGTATTTCCTACATTGTAGATTAATATTAAAGACATGAAAACGGTTAAGGAACACATGTAGAATTACGTAGTAAAGAGTAAAAAAGGGTGTTATTTCTTCACGTTAATCCCCTGATCTAAACCTGATGAACTGAGATGGTGATTTAATCCTCCAGGAACTCCTTCCTTCTTCAAGACGCTGAGAAAACTCTTCCAGGTGATTCTCCCTCATGAAGATACTGAGATAAAAATCTCACCAAGAGTGTGCAGATCTAAACTCAAAGATAAATGTGTTCCTGTGTAGCTTTAATATAGTCTTAAAATATTCAATTTACAACTTGGAAAAGCATAAAAAGAAAGAAAATGCATTAAATGATGCTACAGCGTACAGCTGTAGTAATAATCTGGCTAATAAATCAGGTTAAACTGCACCTGAACAGCCATTTGGCTCAAACCTGATGATTGAGGTTGGAACTTGTTGGAGTGTGATTATTGTGTTTTCACACCTGTTTAAACTAACCGCACCAAGAGTAAAAACACCTGATTTAGTCAGACAAAATTGTGCTGGTGGAAAAACATGCTAACAATGCTAACGTGCCTATATAGTTCACAATTGGAAACGCTAGGCTAACTTTGCTTCAAAACCCATCACCAGTCCTGCTTTAGTAAACCATTTTTTTATGAGAATAGCTAAATTATAGGCTGTCTGAAAAGTAGAAGTTGGTTAAAAAGTTAAAAGATTAACATGATTTAATAGTGAATTCTCTGTGTTAAATACAAAATACTAACACTTTTTACTTCATTTAAGTAGAAATGTAGGCAGCATTATTAGAGCTTAGATTTTTCTGCCTGAACCCAACCCAACCCGAGGTCGGTCCAAAATTCAACATCGTTCTGAACAGATTTAGCTCATTCAGACTGTTTTAATGCTGTACTTACAAAAAAGAAAAGTGGGGCTCGAGCTCAAAATGATGACAGTTTATGAGGCGGGGCTAAGCTCTATCTAAGCTCTATGCACTATATAGCAACTAGCAATACCAAAACCCAGAAACTGTTAAATAACCTACCTACTCCATAGTGAACACCCAGCCACTCTATAGTTTAAACTATAAACGACACTCAGAATTTCTCAAAATCAGCTTTAGCATCAAGATCAGGAGAAAACAGCGCCTCTTCCTGCTACTAAAAGAAGATAAGACAAATTTTACTCGTTCTAGTTCCTTTAACAAAACAAAAAAACAGTTTGACGTTTTTCCCCACTGGCTGTAATCAGAAACATCAGGAGGAAACTCGAGATGTCATAACATATAATAGGGGACATTATTTTCAGCCACACAATTTGTCTATGTGAATAAATGCAGTACAGTATTGCTTTTGCTGTTCTACTTAGCAAGAAGAGAACCTATTAACTAAGGCTAGGTGGTATGCCCAAAATTACCTTTGGTGATGTGGTGTAGCTACATCATCACACACTGGCACTGCCAGCGTACAGCACTATCTATAGTGTCCTGCCCTTTATGCTCAGCTTGAATGCAGTGAACTGACGGCAGCTCACTGTAATGAACATCACTCAGTAACAGATGCTGCATATCAAATACTGTATATCTCACTTATTTTATAGTTTGATGCATCTCTATTCACATAAACGTAACAAACTATTATAGAACACTCTTTCACATGCCAGAGGTTATTTTCAGGACATTCTACCAGAACACACCCTGCATGCCTGCACTGTAAAAAATAAAACCGTAAAAAACGGTCAAATTACTGGCAGCAGCGGCTGCCAAACAAAAACCCTAAAATTAAAGTAAAATACTTTCATTCATATGAAGTGCAAAACCAGTAGATTCACATGCATTTTCATTAAAGGGTTCACATACATACACCAGTATTTTACAGTTTTTCAGAACATATTTACAATTCAATTTTTTCAATAAAGTGATTTCAATCAGTGTTCTGCAGGGAATAAAATGTTATTTTACCTTTGTTTTAATTAACTTTATTGTCTTTCAAGTTGTGAGCTTTATGATTCACAAATTAATGTGTATTTGACTCATTCAGTGACAAACTGTATGATCTTTTCAGAATTTCTTTATTAACAGGCTCTCTGCTCATTTAAAGCACTAAAAAGTGCTCAGAGAGGGAAACCACTTATATTAGCACAGTCTAAAACCCAGCCAGGTGGATAAAACTGCTATGAAACTACATCATGGTGAGCCCTCTAACCTGAACATCTAATTAACATAGCCACGCCCCACAGACAGTTGTTTTTGTTTTAGGTATATTTTCTTTTACATAAAAGAAAGAAAAAAACGTTTTATTTCTATGGTTATTTTCTGTATTATTTTTAACAATGAATAAAAAATAAATAAACCTTACAATTATGAAGAAAAACACTGAGATGTTGGGAAAGAAATAAACCTTTAAATAATAACACACACATATAATTACATATAATAATAAGTAATTTTACATACATATCTATATAACTTAAGAACATGGAAAAATACCATAAAAATAATATAGCAATATAGCCCTAAAAATAAAAGTTTTAACCGTAATCTCTCATTAATGTCATAATATGTAAAATTAGAACAGGGGCTTGTAATTAACAGAAAATGTCTGTAATTTGACAGAATTAGACTGCAGTAAAAGAAAAGGGATAAATAGTGTAAACATGTAAGGGCTCACGCAGAGAGGGAATCAAACCCACGTTCACATCACAGCCTCCTGGTGAACTGGGTGAACTACCTATTAAAGATAGTTAATAGGACCCAATAGCAGAGTAGACAAGACATGAGAGCAGAATAAGCTGATTTAAAATATAGTCTGGGGTGACGTGGGTTTTGAACTCAGGCCTTCAACTTGTTGAAAGAGGAATCTAACAAAACAGATGTGGTGAGGAATTGTGGGACAGGCCACAAAACAGGTGGGAAACTAAAAGAAAAACTACACATAGTGTGGGAAAATTTGCAAGGAAAGGAGAACAAAGGAGGAAACTGGCTTTCTCAAGAGAAGAGAAAATAGTAAAACTAAAGAAAAAGTTAGCTGAAACACTGAAATTGGGGAAACTGAGGAGGAGAGGAAAGCACAGCCTTGGTTGAGAGAACAGAAAAATAGAGAAGTGCAGAAAAGATGTCCCAGAGATTCGAGAGCTGGAAAATAGAAAGAATAGCAGCCACTTAGCTACTCATTCACACTCACATATACGAACACACAAACACACAAAAACACAAACTATTGAGTAATATGATACGATGCTTAATTTTATTGAACATTCTAACTTGGATGCTGTAGGGGGTGTGGCCTATTTATTTTAGGGTTTTGTTAATGTATTGCCTTTTCTTTTCCTCAGTATGGTAGTTCTTTAAGGTAGTTTGGAAAGGAATGTTTTGTATTATGACAAACTTCACCAAATGTAGCTAGCTAGCGATAAACCCGCTAACACAATAGTAATGCTACTCCTACACATGATGATGTTAGCAACTAAATACCAACAAATAACAACATCTATCAAGTGTAAATGTAGAAATAGTTACATTACAGCTCAGAGTAGATTACAGATTACATTAAATTACATCCTAAATTAGATTACAGTTTAGAAAAAATTGCTCAGAGCAGATTACAGCTCAGACAAAATTTCAGATCCAATTACAGATTACAACTGCATGAACGTCCACACAACTATAAATATAATCTATAATCAAATCAAGCAAGAAGAGCAACAGCCAATAGAATTAAAAGATGAGCCTGTATGTATTTTAAAGAGACGTGTTTAAACTTTACTGATAAACTCTAATCTGGTTATTGTTGCACTTTATGCACATTTTAGCTTCTTTACAAGTAAAAGATCTTAAATAAATTCTGTACATTTAATTCAGACCCTGTCAGTGGATTTACGAGTTTATGAGTGTGAATGATTTACTGAGTTGTGTAGATGTAGCAGTGGGATGTGGTTAGATGTTGTGCAGAATTACCTTCTATAATCAGCTGGAGATAATAAATGCCTGTGTTGGTCCCAGTTGAATTGAAGGTTTCTAATCTGTATCCTGCTGAATCTCTTTTCTCTGCTCTGGTTATTATCATGGTTCTGTTTTCAGTATTAAACTCCCATCTTGGATCTGAAGGGTTTTCTATAATTTTTTGGTTTTTAAAATGTAAAATGCAATCAGAAAAAAATCTTCTCTTTATCCTAAAAAAAATTAATTCCTCCTCTTCAGGAAGCTGCAGGTCCAGTCGGCATCCCACAGCTCCATAAAACACACAGCTCTGATCAGATCTGCACTGATCATCTACTGTAATCAGACCTGCAGAGGAAGAAGATGAAGAAGATGATCATTAATCAGAACCAGTGAAGTCTGATAGTCTAATCTACACCTTTAGAAAGAGAATCCACTGAAGAGAACTGCATTTAACCTCCATCAAACCCTCACAACTACAATAAAATAAGAAATAAAACATGAGAATATTTAGTTTTAACTGTTAAATAACTGGGAAATGTATAGTGTATATATATATGTATATATAAAGAGAGTTAGTGGAGGAAACTCACCCACAGCAGATCCTGTGAACATCAGCAGAACTCCACAGATCAGCAGCATTTTCATTTAGTCCAGAGAACAGCAGTAGAACCCAGTCCTTCAGTCCCACACACACACTCCACTCTGATGGACTGTGAGAACGAAACGTTATGAACTGGAGTTGGACTACATTTGTTTAGGATCTCACTTCCCGTTTCAGTTCTTAAAAACATTCCCAGAATTTCATAATTAACAATTCTGGATTTTTTTCAGCTATACAGTAAAACAGCGTTTGAGCTATTATTTATTCATCAAAAAATCTTAAATATTGAATTAATGCATTTTGTGGAGAATTTCAACGAGGAAATAAGAGGAGAGAAAGAGATGATTTTAGATAAAAGAAAAGTGGTGAAGAATGTGGGGTGGGATGAGTTTTTACTAAACAGAACAAAGAACATAACGTACAGTTTTAATCCCCTATTTACACAAAAAAGATGATTAAAATCGAAAAAGCTAAAATTTAAATGTGATTCACACTGATGCAGAGAGTGATGAATATACTGACTGAATCAGGTAAACAGGTGCTATAGTGTAACTGTGGAAATAAGTGCAGGGTATTTAGAAAGCTTTAATTCATTAGGACACTTTAATGCGTTATTGTCTATTAATTGCCTATTAATTATATATTATCTATGACCTACTGTAAATATTTCAGAACATTAATCACACTCAAAACAATTGGTAGCTGATTAGTAGAGGGTGCTGTGGCCAAATTGGTTCAATTCTGAGTGATTATATTTAGTTAATGTGGGCGGGGCACTGGCCTAATGGGAGTCTATGCAGGTTTATGCAGTATTAAAAAACTATTGGCAATTCTTCTCTAAATGGATTAAACAGTGTCAGCAATGGCTGCAGCTTAAAATATTTAACGCTGAATTTTAAAGGGTCTATAAAGAATTATAAAGAGTGTATTAACATTTGGATGAATGGTGTGTGTGTTTGATCAATGGGATTATTTTAGTTTTTGGAAAAAGGGGTCTAAACCAATTATGATGATATATTATATTAAAAATACATCATCATTAATATAATATAATATTAATAAATAATAAAAATTAAAATTGTTCAGGGAATAATATATTATTTTATTTAATTTTAAATAATATTATGGCAAATGAGAAATGTATAAGAGGTAAAACGTTGTAATAATTATTATAATTTGTTTATATTTTTTGGTTGTTTGGACCCTGTCAACATTTCAATCACCAGTATGAACTTAGGTCCTAATCCTAATCCTAACCCTGGCACTACTGACACTTAACTGAGATTAACACAGTTAGAACATCTGAGTTTTGCTGCTGAATGTAAAAAATTGAACCCAAAACTGCTTTTACTAGATTTATTCAGAAATATTCAGAAAAAAAAAACATTTTATTAATGCAAAAAATAAAAGAGGCAAAAACATATAAAGTAAGAAAGAAATGGATTAAAGAAATGATCTGTAAAACTGAGATAAATAAACAAAATATAGAAATCTCCTTTCTCTCTGCTTAACAGGGTGTTAGCTCAGCTTGGTGTTAGCTTTAGCTGTTTTAGCTGGATGTTAGCTGAGTGTTAGCTAAGTTTTAACGGGCCTTCCGTTTCTGACCAATCAAAATCTTCGCCACCTTAAAGCGTGGCTTAAAGAGATAAACTTTTTAAATAATTACACTCTTTGATATTGAGTGTGAATTCAAACAAATTCCTTTGATATTCAATTTATAATTTAAGTCTCATTAGTAAAAAAAATACATATTATAAAAAACACCTTCAAGTATGTAAAATATTGTGGAATCTGTAATACTATATAAAATATAGTGGTATAGCTGTTATACTATGTACAATATTGTGGCCTCTGGTAAACTATATAAAATACTGTGGTATACCTCTTTTCCTATATAAAATATTCTCGTATCTGTTATACTATATAAAATATAGTGGTACACCTGTTATACTATATAAAACACTGTGGTAGACATGTTATACTATATAAAATATTGTGGTATACATGTTATACTATATAAAATATTGTGGTAGACGGGTTATACTATATAAAATATTGTGGTATACATGTTATACTATATAAAATATAGTGGTACACCTGTTATACTATATAAAACACTGTGGTATACGGGTTATACTATGTAACATTTTGTGATTAGCCTTTTATAGTATATAACATAATTTTTTTTCCACATAACTTAGAAATTAACAGTAAATTACGATGTATAGAAACACGTGTATAAATGCCTCTAAGTTTCTGTAGATTTTAGTTACATTTAAAATTTAAGATGCAGTACTCTGAAAGCACACCGAGATTTGAACTCGCCCCGATCTTCCCTTTAGCTCAGAAAATGACAATAATAATAAAAATAGAAACATATTCAACAAAATAAACACTGCAGTTCTTTAAAAGAGGCAAAAACATTTCATTTTTTCAGTTTTTGTTCGATGGTTAACTTTTCTTTTTTTCTCTTTTTTTCCTTTTCCCTTCTTCCCCATTTTCTCTTCTTCCCACAGCAAAGCAGACTATTGTTCCCCAGCTTCTGCTGTTACTTCCGCACCTGTGTCTATTTTGCACAGAACATTGTTGCGATCCATTTTTATTTCTGTCATCCATGGACCTTCGTTTGTATCAGCCAAAAGTGAGCCAAGGAATGCAACCTCATCTTCAACATCTTCAGTAAGTAATGCAATGTTCACTTGACTGGACTTTCTGCCACGACAAGCTCTGGCATAATGTCCCTTATTTTTGCAATGGTTACACACTGCTTCTCTAGCTGGACATTGCTGCAGGCTATGTCCTTTTATATCACCACACCTTCTACGTTGTGAAGGTTTGGTATACTTTTTCTGTGCCGCCCTCATACCTGACTGGGATGACTGTAGCTTGACTGGTGTGTTTTTAACACTCCCTCGTTGCTTGAGCTGCATGCTGTTGAGCTGCGTGTTTAGGGTGTCGCCTTTGAATTTTTTCTTAAGCATTTCTTGTTGCTTTTTCACTAGCTCACTCTGTCGAACTCTGGTAACAGCTTTGACGAGTGTTAATTCAGGTTAAATCCCTCATCTATGATCAGGGAGATGTCGGAGAAAGAAATCAGTGGAAGTTTGTGCAGAGACTGCAGTGAACTCCATTCTAGCGCCCTGCTAAACCAAACCGGATACACGTCATCAAGCTCCGTGAAAGGGCCCACTGGTCCCGCCCCAGCTAGGTGTAACCCAGCCCTTTTACAATAACCACACCTTTTTTGAATAGAGCTGAATAACGTTTTAAAAAACAAATTATATGGGGATATAAAAATTTAACGATATAAGCAGAGGTTACACTAGCTGCTGCATTTAAATAATGGAGGTAGAATTACAGTATATTAGAAAAAAACGTGATTGAAAGTTGTTCTGTTTTGTCTGTTTTGAAACCTATGGGGATCAGGGGTGGAGTTACTCAGCTTTCTGAAACCGAACAGCAGGGGGCGCCCGACCTGTGGTGGCTTCACTTTTGAGAGATGATGCTCTGTCCAGCTATACACAGTCTATGGCTTGAGCAAATAAGTCCTCTCGCGTACTCCTGGGGTTTTGGTTGGGGATGGTTACGTTGGTGTGTTTAGTGCACTCCCCCGCTGTTGCCCCGCCCCTCTCACCCCTCCCCTGCCTTTTCTTTCCTGAGTGGGGGAACACCTGAGTGCAGGTGAGAGGGAGGGAGAGGAAGCTTTAATGATGTAACTCCAGCAGATAAGCAGATGGTTATTTACGGTCCGGACACACACACACACACACACACACACACACAGAGCGCAGTTTAACCTCTCACACTTTTCCATAAACATAAACACACTCTGGCTCAGAGCTCAGCGGCCCTCCAGCAGGACCCGGCACAGGTAAGCTGCCCTCTGTCATTCATGGAAACAAGCTGTGGTGTGCAAATGAGTTAGTTCATTGTTTAGTTTTACAAATTTGTCTCATTTGTCAGAAACTGGAGGATTGATGTGGAGATATGTGGAGCGGGTTTTGTGGTTTAGGATTGTTTTAGAATCTGATTTGAGTCATGATCTGGTCTAACTGGCTGCGACTGTAAAGAAGAAGACCTAAATTGTGCTGGAATCGTTCAGTACATTGTGGAACCATTCATTTATACTAAATTACGCTACTAATATGTAATTAAAATCACATTATGTTATACTCAGTATATACAAATTATTCTGGTTAGTTATTTGCACCAATTTAACACACCCTTCTTACAGACGGGGCTTAATCCCTGTCTGGAAATCTTGCTGCGTAATGTTTGCTGTCCTTTGCTTTGCTTTAGCCTTTTTTTTACATATATATACATAAGTATAGTATATCAAATGTTGTAATCCCAAAAAGAATTTAAAAACTATACATATAAAACAATTTAAACCTTTATACTTTTACAATAAGACTACAGTATAGAAAACCTTAAATTCATGCTTACTTTAGTATAGCTATATAAAATCACATACTTCCAGTATACCAGTACTGTCTTTTGTAATACTATAAACATCATCACTATCCAAAGAAAGAAGCATCCTTTAATTGTAGCATTTTTACATAGTATTTATATATTTTTAGCATCACAAAGACAAATGTACTATACATATATATATATATATATATATTAGTTGTGTCAAGCAATTAAAAAAAATAATCTGTTTAATCACAACAAAATTGGGTGATTATCTGTGATTAATCACATTTGTTTTTCCTCAGACGTAAATTATTATAGTGGATATTTAAATGTAAGACTGAATGTAAGAAATATAAAATGCATTTATATGTATATTAGTGGTGTCAATTAAAATAACGGTATATACTTGTATGTTTGAGGTGAGATAAAAATCAACGCAGGGTGCTGGAATAAAGAACGCATGATACATTGGACTGTGAAGTTTTTGTAAAAACCAACAAAATGGAGATGTTTTAATTGGACAGTAGCATTAGAGTCATTAAACAAACTTTACTATTGAAGGAAAACACCTTACGGTTCAATGGAAGACTGTTACCACTTTTCAGTCGAAGACTGTATTTATTTAACACCTACAGGTTGATTTCACATTGGCTGTGTATGTGCCAAACAATGATAATAATGTAGATAATAATGTTCCTCAAAGTGCCTCAAAGGGAAGTGCACAGTTTTAAGCTAATTAAGCCCTAACGGTTTCTCAAGGAACGTATACTTTTAACCCTATACAGTAGTCTCCAGACAGGTCTACAGCTGAAACCTATTGCATGACTAATTTGAGAGCATGTTAAACCCATGCAAAGTGTCTTCACTGAGTTTTGATGAACATACAGAGGTCATAGTCTATTCTTTCTTGATTTTCAGACCAGAATCTGAGTAAAGTAAGCAGCAAAGCTTTTTCAATAATTAGTTTGGACAGTAAGATAAGGAATGTTACTCGTAAAGGCTTTACTCATTTACATCTACATTTATAAGAGGATTACATTTTCATTCAATCATTTGTTTTTTGATGCTTTTATGCAAACTGGCTTTTAATAAGTGGATAAATCACATCAACATGGATAGCAGTGCTTACAGAAATAAACATTATTGAATGATTAAATAATGTCACAATAATTATTGACACTAGAACCATTAAGGAGTATATTTCTGTATTAACTCATAACATGATCAGTATGTATCATCATATATTAAGGAAACATACAACAACAAGTTTAAACAGCTGAGCTGAACAACATGAGCTTAGAGAATCTTCTCAGCTTGAGCGACAGGCAACAGACCTGGAAGAAGGAGTAGCTGCATCAGTGAATGCAGTACAACAGAAGGGACAACCAAACGAAATGTATCAAGTAACAAATGCCAACAAATCATAAAACCATTGTAGAAATTGTGGTGGAAAATATCCACATAAAAAAGGATTGCCCTGCACGAGAATAGAACTTCAAAGTTTGTGGTAAGCTGGATCTCTTTGCCAGACAATGTGTGTCAAAAGCAACCTGCGAAAACCTATGACACAAAGCCCAAAGTGTACAATAAGCAGCACAAGGAAGTGTTCACAATCACTAGCTCAGCAGCACACAGCCATAAAAAGAGTCAGTCTAGCAGCTGTGATGAAAATGTGTGTGACTTGTGAATGTGAATAGCTTGGAGTAATTTCTATGTGAAAGCAGGCAAAACAGGTTCCTGCTAGGCTACGACACAGCTGCACAGCACTTCATCAAAGTGGTCAATAGTCTTTCATCTCCACCAAGCCCCACAGTGGCAGAACAACTTGTGGACAGCCACGCAGAGCTCTTTCGAGGCACAGGCCAGTTAAAGGACGTTCACGTTAAAAGACTTTTAAAGACTGTCAGCCACACTGGCATGCCCCATTATTCATTCCAACATACCACTATATAGTATTTTAATGTGCAATGGAGGTTTCATTTGTTGAGATTTTTTGTTCTCTGCTGTTTCAGCACTGTAGGACTTATTAAGGACTGTCTTTTCGTAGGTAATGATCAGCATTGCTCGCAATCCTTTGTGGTCATCAACAGGGAAAAGAAATGTTGAGGAATGTTTATGAAATGGTTGTTGTTGATGACAACTGTTGTTAAGAAATTACTTTGAGAAATTATCATGAGATGTAATTATGCAATAAAGCATTTTATTGTTGATACTTAAGTATTGTTTTATTTTTTTTATTTTATAGTGTAAAAAAACTTGCATTAAAGGTCTAAATTTTACATTTAGTCATACTTAAATATCAACCCAAATTTTGGTTCAGTTAACCCAGCACTGTAGTTAAAATTACATAGCGTTTGGGTTGAATTCACAGCAGAGACACATTGTTTAAGTTCACCCACATCTTCGGCCATATCAGTGCAAATACTGCTTACATGTGTTCAGGGGTGTAGCAGCAAAATATGCAGATTTATCACAACCACTGCTCTCTTACTTTTGTTTTTCAGAAGATGGCCTTATTCAGCTGCTGCAAGTTCCATGCCAGGAGCTGCTTCATGTTATTACTGTGTATAACCTTTACCGTGTCAGTCACTTACTACATCCAGTTGCCCAATGACTGGATCAGCAGTGTTTCTGATAATATCTACTCTTACTACAGAAATCTAACAGTACACTCACCTCCTCGACCAAGACACATGCAAACCACAGACCAGAGAACTACAGCCGACAGCACACCTGCAGTAATGAGTGTGACCAGCCATGCAAATACCGAAGTTACTGAAGGCTTAATGAGCACTGTTGCACCCACGCCTTACAATGCAGCATACCCACAAAACTACCACTTCATTCTGGATGAGCCAGAAAAGTGTAAGCAGGAGAACCCGTTTCTGGTCCTCATGGTCCCAGTGGCTCCACATGAACTGGAGGCTCGTAATGCCATCCGGAGCACGTGGGGTAACGAGACCGTGGTCCAGGGCAAAACCGTCACGGTGCTGTTTCTAGTTGGCCTGCCTGGAATCAAGGCTGAGAAGCAACAGGAGGAGCTGAACCTGGAGAGCCAGAAATACCACGACCTGATCCAGAGTGACTTCATGGACACCTACCTCAACCTGACCGTAAAGACCATGGTCATCATGGATTGGCTGGCCACACGTTGCCCTCAGGCAGCCTACTCAATGAAGGTCGACTCTGACATGTTCCTGAATCTGGACAACATGATGAACTTGCTGCTGGCACCTGAAACCCCCAGAATAAACTACATCACCGGGATGGTTATGTGGAGCCAGCCAGTCATCCGGGACCCAGCGTCCAAGTGGTACGTTCCAAAGGAACTCTACCCGGAGGACTACTACCCAACCTACCTTCTAGGAATGGGCTACATCTTTTCCAATGACCTTCCAAAGAAGCTCGTTGAAGTTTCAAAGGACATTCAGCCATTCAACATAGAGGACGCATATGTGGGCGCCTGCCTAAAAAAATTAGGCATTGCACCCTCCACCCCTCCCAATCCCTCACAGTTTAAAGCCTACTTTAACGGGAACTATCAACGGGAAGAGTTTCAAAGAGTGATCACCACCATCCTTAGCTCTCCACAGCAGCTGATCAAATTCTGGCAGGACTCAATGAGGCCAACATGAAGGACTGGTGAGAACAGGGCCGCTGCTAAGGTTTTGGAGGCCCTAAGCATAACTGGTCAGGGAGCCATGTGCCTTGCAATACCCAGATTAGTTTCTAGTTAAGCGTTTAAAGCTACAAAATCAGCAAAGCCTTAACGTAACTAGCTCAGGCAACACCACTGAACATGAAGTAATCAAAACTATTTAAACCTTTATCATCGAAGTTACTCACCAGAAAGGGATGCATGGGCCTCATCTTTCTGCTTCTTTTTCTTCTTCTCAGCTCCAGACTCAAACTGTCGCTTCATAGTTGAATTACCATTTAGTAGCAACTTCGCGCGGTGAACTTGTCTCCTGCCAAACTCAAGTAGCGTTGCTACTTTAGTCAGGACTAAGGTTGCCAGATAAGTTACGATTTTTCATCCTATTTGTTTATTTTATTTTAAGTTTTTAACTTACACAAATATTGCACTGGACAAGTTTTTGTATAGAATGGCCACATACACTTTAAAAATGGTTAAACATGCGCAAGATTTAGCGCCTCCATGCATTTTTTGATTATTTATTTGACTGGACAATGTGACATCTGGCAACAACCAACAGAGCAAACCGAGCCGTGCCATTTCAGGCAATAGGGGTGGGGGCATTATATTATGCAGAAAAATAATAACGTGCTGCTTTTAAGTAGTGGAGTAGGTTCCCCATGCAAAAAAGATGAGCGTATCATAAATAATTCACATTGGGTTTTAAATTTAATAATGTCATAATTTCAACACATTTCATTCTCAGTCAATTTGGCTCCCTGCAACTGCAAAATGGTTGAGGCCTAACGCTGGCTGCATTGTCTGCGTATGCAGAGCGGCGGCCCTGGGTGAGAAGATAGGCGGCATGTGGTCTCTTAATATATTTCCTTATAATACTTTTGCTGTACAATCTGTTGTGCAGAAACAAAAATTGCAGTTATTGAATGACCTTAAAAGTATTCATACTGTGAACTTTGTCAATTTTAACAGAAAGAATGAGTATTTATAATGTGAGACTCAAAAACGTATAATGGGTTGCAGCCAAAATGGCATTTTTATTGTTGTTTTTATTTAAAATGTGGATCGAAGGTAGAGGCCGAGCACTCTTGGAATTAGTTGATTTTTAATTTAACCTTTTATTTCCTTTCAGTTTATTCAGAACTGACTGCTAGTACAGTCACACTGTGCACTATGCTGTTAAAATGACTTTTTGTTAAAAATACAAACCATGTGGGAGGAAAGTGAAATGTTTTTGGACGCAGTTTTGGCGAATTAAATATAAAGAAATGTTTTCAGGTAATTGAAAAGACAATTGAGTGAAAATTCATATATCATCTATTTCTCCCGGTTTGAAGAAAAAAAAAATTCTATTAATTCGGCAACTTTTGCATGTTAAAATAAGCTTTATTAAGACTTATATTTCTTTAAAAAAAACAATAAACAATAGTGAGAAAAACAACTTAATTCTCCCCAAACATAGAAATAGTTGATTATTATAGTTATAATAGCTCAATTGTTAACATGTTATTATCAGAATACTGAGCCTTCTTTTTTTTTTTTTTTTTGCCTGCCACCACCCCCCTCTTCGGAGGACTATTTAAGACTTTATTTTTATTGTTTTTTGGTTGAGGAAGGGTAGGGGGATAAGTAAACATGAAATAAAAATAAAAAAAAATAAATAAAAAGAGGAAGTGGAAGAAGAATTATAGAAGAAAATTATAAAGAGGGAGATAATGGGAATGGGGAAAGAGAGAGAGATAAAAATATAATAATAGAAAATAGGAAAAAAAATTAATCAAACCAAAATGGGTTGAAAAAAGAAAATAAGCTTAAATGTTGGTAGAGAGTGATTTAGTAATTAATGTGACCATGAAAATAAATAGCGATCTAATCGTGCACAGTGCAGCTCAATTGTCGAAATGTTGGTCTTTTGTCTCTTGTTCATCTTTTAATGACAAACCCACGTGTTTTCATTCTACAGCAGAACTAAAGGGATCAGCCTCACTGTTCCAATACTGTATATCAGGGACGTGCACAGGAATCTTGAAGGGCAGTTGCTCTAACCTCTAATCTTTGCTTCCTGCTTCTGTGCCGTTCAGACGCTTCTCTGCTTAGCTCTATCTCTGCTATCTTTCATACTTTTCTTTATTTTCAGATATTTTCGAGCTACAGTGTCTGAGCTCATTATTTAGATTAGCACTAGCACCACCATATTTTGTTTCTTATTTTATTTTTTTTCTAGTTTCTTTTGGACATTTTATAGTAGAGCCATAGGCACAGGAATCAGAAAAGTTCCTGTAGAGTACTTAAGAAGAAATCTGCAAGATGCCTCCTTGTGTGGGTTCAGAGCACCTGTGCTGCCAGAACTGCTACAATCTTCTACAAAGAATGACTGTTTTGAAACAAATTTTCGGTCCTTGTTATCAGAGTTTAAGGACTGGCATTTCTGCGTTGTTCGAGGACCATCGGAGTGTGGGAGTGCTGCCAGCGGACAACGGGCAGGGATTTTAACGGAGCAGCGAGCAGTGGAGACGAACAGAACTGGACCAGCAGATCATGTGGACATCCCTAATGTGAGTACAGCTGAAAGATATGGGCAAAACCAGCAATGGGTTCGCATTGGAGCTAAACCCAAACGCCATGCCACATACAGCTCTGTAGTATCCTCCACTCCTGCTAACATAGCACATCTGGCTAATGCTAATGCTAAAGCTATTGCTCGGAGATCAGAGCACAGAGCCAGAGGAAATCAGTTTCAGTCACTTAGTTTGCAAAATAGATTTGAGCCACTGAAAGACCTCAATGACTTTCCTAATACCAGCCAGTATGATACAGAAAGAACCAGAAGATTCAGCCATTCAAAACACCCCAGGAGAGCCACAGGGCTCCAGGCTGGGGCCACAGCAGACACCCTTGTTTTGGGGGATGACTCTGTTCATGGCATGAACAATAATCAGAAACTCATTGTTCGATGTGAGCCAAACATCACCGTTTCTGAACTGAATGAGAAGCTTCCAACACTACTGGCTGAATACAGAACAGTGAAACGGATCATTGTTCATGTTGGAAAGAATGATACAAGGAAAGAGGAGTCTGAGGTGTTAAAAGGGACTTTAATGATCTTTTTACCACACTGCGCAAGTTCAACATCCAGACATTCATTAGTGGTCCTCTACCTGCAAGAGGCTGCAATATGTTCTCTAGGCTGCTGGCTTTAAACATATGGCTTCAGAAAACCTGCAGGTCAAACGGACTGAACTTCATTGACAATTTCAATCTGTTTTTTGGGAAGAGAGAGTTTTTCAGGAGAGATGGACTGCACACCAACAAGAGGGGAGTCAAATTCCTGTCAGAGAACTTCATTTTTTCTCTGTGCAACTTCTCTGTTCCCACTGGTGAAGACACGTCAGCTTTAACACCCAAGGACACTGTCTGCACTACAGAGACACAACATCCTCCCCCCACAGAGACTGCGGAGTTATCGGACGGGAGACATGTTCTGCTGTATCAGCTGCCAGAAACACCGCAACTGCATGAACACTCCACACCATCCTCCATCTCCACCTCATCATCATCATCCTCCATCTCCACCTCATCATCATCATCCTCCATCTCCACCCCATCATCACCCCACCTGAACTTCCCAGCAACCATGGAGAAGCTGGTATCTGCAGGGACAAGACTGACGCTTTCTCTGTCAGCGAGTCCTCAGGTACAGCGGAAAATCAGCACAACTTCTCCTCCACAGTCACCTACTGCCTCACGGACACAGCAACCCCCATCCCCACCACCACTACACTCCCCAATCAAGGAGTTCGAAAAGGGGACCAAAATGAAGCCCAGTGAACATGAACATGAGGAAGTATTAAACAACCGCCCCCCCCACAACCCAAAAAGAAGAGACAAGCTCCTAAACCACCGGACAGACAGCTCCGCTCTCAACTTCTTCACCAGCAGGAGCCCCTCCCACCTCCCTCCACCATAAGGGAAGAGGCCGCCACAAGTAATCCAGCAAACTGATATCTTTTGGGTCCGTGCTGCTACAGTGGTGAAGTCAGCAGTACATGTTTTCAAAACAAGTACGGACCCTGTGTGCCAGTTATCTCCCCCATTCCAGTTCTTATCAGAAGCAGAAAGAACAGAGAGTATAGGTCACATAATGTGAATATATCCAACCTGCAGTATATAAATTGTAACCCACAGTCTTTGGAACAAAATGCACAGGTTATTAAGTTAGCTCTACTAAATATCAGATCTCTTACAAACAAGTCCTATCTAATTAATGATTTTATTACAAATTATGGGCTTGATTTTCTGTTTTTAACAGAGACATGGTTAAATTCTTGTAGTGCTGAAAGTGTATTAATTGAGTCGGCTCCACCAAACTTTAACTTTTTAAATGTCTCACGTACCGGCAAGAAAGGTGGAGGTGTAGCTATGCTGTTTGATGATACTTTCCAATGCAAGCAGTTATCACTTGGTGATTTCACATCTTTTGAATATTTAGGTGCAGTTTTAAAAGGGACACCAAGAATATTACTAGTAATTGTCTACAGGCCTCCAAGGTACAATGCTGATTTTATTGATGATTTTACAGATATGTTGTCTTTTATTTCTACTGAATTTGATCATTTTATTATTGCTGGTGATTTTAACATTCACATTGATAATCCCAAGGATAATTATGCCAGAGAACTCTATGATGTATTTGACTCTTTTGAACTCTCTCAGCATGTGACTGGAAGCACACACTGTCATGGTCACACCCTGGATTTGGTTATTTTGAAGGGTCTCAACATATCAGCCTCTATTAAGGATGTTGCACTGTCAGATCACTACTGTGTCTTCTTTGAAATGTGGACTTCAATACACAGTGAAGCCAGACAGATTAGGTACAAGAAAAGGCAGATAAATGACATGACAGTGGAACTTTTTGTGAGCAAAGTGTGCTCTGCACCATGCAAACCATCAGACTCTGTAGATACTCTGCTGGATAGTTTTAACTCAAAAACTGCTAGAGTTTTAGATGAGATTGCACCAGTTAGAGTTAAAACCATGCCATGCAAGCAGAAAGCACCATGGAGAAATGATGCTGCAGTTCAGCTCCAAAAGAGAGAATGCAGAAAAGCTGAGCGCAGATGGCGGAAAACCAAGCTTCACATTCACAAAGAAATCACTGCGTGATTATAATAAAATAATGTGCAGACAAACCTACTTCTCCAGCATTATTAACAATAATATTAACAATAGCAAAGTTCTTTTCACTGTGGTTGACAGACTAACTAACTCACCTATATATATGACCCCTGAGCTAGTTTCAACTGAGAGATGTAATGAGTTTGCTAAATTTTTTAATACTAAAATCCACAATATCAGACAAGCCATCAGTGCATCTCTATCCACCACGGAGCCCATGTGCTCTCCAAAACCATGCAAAAGCATCATAGTCAACATGTGCCAGTTTAGCACTATTAATGAAGAAGTTTTAATTGATACAGTGAGTCACCTCAAATCATCCACCTGCAGTCTTGATACATTACCAACCAAGTTTTTAAAGAATGTTTTTAACTCAATATCAGCAGACATTCTTCAAATTGTAAAATACCTCACTCATGTCAGGTGTTTTCCCAAATGCATTAAAAACAGCCGTTGTGAAGCCTCTCTTAAAAAAGAAAAATTTAGATACAAACTTATTGAACAATTACAGACCAATCTCTAATCTACCATTCATTGGAAAAATAATTGAAAAATTTCTCTTCAAGCAAGTTATGCACTTCCTGTCCATAAATAACTGTCTAGACCAATTTCAGTCAGGTTAATGTGTTAATGGTGCAGGACCAGCATATTTATCTGATGTGCTCCAGCAGTATGAGCCGAGCAGAACTCTCAGATCATCAGGAACTGCTCAGTTAGAGCCGCCTAAAGTAAAAACTAAACACGGAGAGGCAGCGTTTAGCGTTTAGCTGCTACGCTGCTCTTAAATGGAACCAGTTAACAGAGAGCATTAGAAGAGCTCCAACACTAAACATGTTTAAATCCAGACTGAAAACCTACATGTTTGATCAGGCCTTTAGCTCAGCTTAAAACACTGCAGCTCCGCCCACTTTTATTCTGTAACGGCACTTTTATATTATGTTTTATTCATGCTTTATTCTTATTAATTCCTTGTTGTTCTTTTACATGTTTTTAATTTAATTCTCTTTGTTTTAATCATGTTTTAATCAATCATGCTTTATTCTTATTTTACTTTTTATTTCCATTTTTACTGTTAATCTTTTACATGTTTTTTTTTATTTTTATTTTTTATTTGACTTCTCTGTGTATTTTCTAATTTGTAAAGCACTTTGAATGACCGTTGTGTATGAAAGGTGCTATATAAATAAACTTGCCTTGCCTTGCCTTGCCTAACCTGAAGAAAGGGCACACATCCCCCCCCGGCAGAGTTGCGCTCCTGATCCCAGCCGCGCTCTCTTCCACCGTTCATTTACAGCTGAAGCGCGGGTCGTGTGCTGCGCTTTTGAAATAAGAAATCATATTAGCCTATATTATTTTTTCCCCTCCCTCGGAAGGGCACTTTCAGCCAAGGACGGCAAAAGGGCAGTTGCCCAAGCACCTTGGGCCATAGCGTCTGCACGTCACTGCTGTATATGTTTGTATGTGTTGATATAAAGCTGATGATATGTCTCATGTTTAAGAATCCTCACTGAATGATGAATGAGCCTGATCTAATCCCAGGACTCATCGGGTGGAAGGCAGAATACATCCTGGACAGGTCATCAATCTATCACAATGCAAACAAACACACATATACAAACACTCACACCAAGGGGCAAATTCAAACACCTCAGCAGAACAGCGTGTTTTTGGATTGTGGGAGGAATTTCTTAGAATATTATATATTTTGAGTTTTGGTAAATAACAGTTTAAATAGTAAAAATATTGAATATTTCTTGGTTGAGTTCCATCCATGCAACCACAATCATGAGCTAGAATACTACTACATGACAGTAGTCTATGTGGTGGAAGGAAAGCAGTTATTTATTTTCTTTCTTTATGAGTATTTGTTTTAAAAATGATCTGCATTAAAATGTTTTGTAAGTGTGTGCTCTGTAAGCAGGGTTAGGAGGTTCTAACCTCTGTAAAGAGGAATATAGTGGAGCTACAGCAGAGGTTTGGAGCGTGTCGTGTAAAATGTAGTGTAACAGGGTGTGTGTGTGTGTGTGTGTGTGTGTGTGTGTATGGGACATTGTGGGTTCTCAAGTTCTGCTTTGCAACTGCAAATCTTCCAAAAAACTAAATAAACACACACACACACACACACACAAACTCTTTCTTTTGTGAAGCAGTACTGAAGAGTGCCAGTTCCATCATAACATTTTAATAGACTGCACTCGAGTATCTTGAATTTGTTCTGATTTAATAACCTTTATTAAAAGTATTTTTTTCTTTACTTGTGTAATGGGTGGAGCAGTAGCTCTCCAGCCCAGAAGGTTGTAGAATCCAAGTGCAGAGCAGCAGATCTCAAAACAGGTAAACCCAATAATAATAATAATAATAATAATAATAATAATAATAATAATAATAATAATAATAATAATAATAATAGTAATAATAATAATAATAGTAATAATTATAATAATAATAGTAATAATAATAATAATAATAATAATAATAATAATAGTAATAATAATAGTAATAATAACAATAATAATAACAATAATAATAATAATAATAATAATAATAATAATAGTAATAATAATAATAATAGTAATAATAATAGTAATAATAATAATAATAGTAATAATAATAGTAATAATAACAATAATAATAATAATAATAATAATAATAATAATAATAATAATAGTAATAATAACAATAATAATAATAATAATAATAATAATAATAATAATAATAATAATAATAATAATAACTGTAACTGTTGATATATGTTGAATATGTTTCTATGTTTATTATTATTGTCATTTTCTGAGCTAAAGGGAAGATCGGGGCGAGTTCAAATCTCGGTGTGCTTTCAGAGTACTGCATCTTAAATTTTAAATGTAACTAAAATCTACAGAAACTTAGAGGCATTTATACACGTGTTTCTATACATCGTAATTTACTGTTAATTTCTAAGTTATGTGGAAAAAAAATTATGTTATATACTATAAAAGGCTAATCACAAAATGTTACATAGTATAACCCGTATACCACAGTGTTTTATATAGTATAACAGGTGTACCACTATATTTTATATAGTATAACATGTATACCACAATATTTTATATAGTATAACATGTATACCACAATATTTTATATAGTATAACATGTATACCACAATATTTTATATAGTATAACATGTATACCACAATATTTTATATAGTATAACATGTATACCACAATATTTTATATAGTATAACATGTATACCACTATATTTTATATAGTATAACATGTATACCACAATATTTTATATAGTATAACATGTATACCACAATATTTTATATAGTATAACATGTCTACCACAGTGTTTTATATAGTATAACAGGTGTACCACTATATTTTATATAGTATAACATGTATACCACAATATTTTATATAGTATAACATGTATACCACAATATTTTATATAGTATAACATGTATACCACAATATTTTATATAGTATAACATGTATACCACAATATTTTATATAGTATAACAGCTATACCACAATATTTTATATAGTATAACATGTATACCACAATATTTTATATAGTATAACATGTATACCACAATATTTTATATAGTATAACATGTATACCACTATATTTTATATAGTATAACATGTATACCACAATATTTTATATAGTATAACATGTATACCACAATATTTTATATAGTATAACATGTCTACCACAGTGTTTTATATAGTATAACAGGTGTACCACTATATTTTATATAGTATAACATGTATACCACAATATTTTATATAGTATAACATGTATACCACAATATTTTATATAGTATAACATGTATACCACAATATTTTATATAGTATAACATGTCTACCACAGTGTTTTATATAGTATAACAGGTGTACCACTATATTTTATATAGTATAACATGTATACCACAATATTTTATATAGTATAACAGGTGTACCACTATATTTTATATAGTATAACAGATACGAGAATATTTTATATAGGAAAAGAGGTATACCACAGTATTTTATATAGTTTACCAGAGGCCACAATATTGTACATAGTATAACAGCTATACCACTATATTTTATATAGTATTACATGTATACCACTATATTTTATATAGTATAACATGTATACCACAATATTTTATATAGTATAACGTGTATACCACAATATTTTATATAGTATAACATGTATACCACAATATTTTATATAGTATAACATGTATACCACAATATTTTATATAGTATAACATGTATACCACAATATTTTATATAGTATAACATGTATACCACAATATTTTATATAGTATAACATGTATACCACAATATTTTATATAGTATAACATGTATACCACAATATTTTATATAGTATAACAGATACCACAATATTTTGTATAGTATAACATGTATACCACAATATTTTATATAGTATAACATGTATACCACAATATTTTATATAGTATAACAGCTATACCACAATATTTTATATAGTATAACAGCTATACCACAATATTTTATATAGTATAACATGTATACCACAATATTTTATATAGTATAACATGTATACCACAATATTTTATATAGTATAACATGTATACCACAATATTTTATATAGTATAACAGATACCACAATATTTTGTATAGTATAACATGTATACCACAATATTTTATATAGTATAACATGTATACCACAATATTTTATATAGTATAACAGCTATACCACAATATTTTATATAGTATAACATGTATACCACAATATTTTATATAGTATAACATGTATACCACAATATTTTATATAGTATAACAGATACCACAATATTTTGTATAGTATAACATGTATACCACAATATTTTATATAGTATAACGTATACCACAATATTTTATATAGTATAACATGTATACCACAATATTTTATATAGTGTGGCCGGCAGCGCCGACCTCGAGGAGAGAGGACGCTGGAAACAGAGCGCCGTTCAGCACCGGACAGCTCCCAGCTGCACCGCCTTCCCATGCCTGGCCACCGTTCAGCACCACTGGTGGGACAGTGGTGGAAAAACACCAGCAGGCGGGACAGCCCCGCCCTCCGAGCACGGCTGGAAGACACTGAGTGCCCCACAAAAAGGCTGCTGAAACGGCATTCTAGGAGGAGAGCCTCCAAGACGACACTAACGCTGTCTCTCTGTCCGTCTCTTTCTTGCTCCTCCACTCTGTCCTCCCTACAGAATCCTGACCCGCAGTGTGAGCCGCCGCGTCCGGGACTCCAGGACCCTTCTGCCAGCCCGAAGAGGAGCTCCTACCCTCCTGCGGACTGGCCCTGGACTCAGCCTCCGGCCCTGCCCCAGCTGATCCCACAAGGAGTGGGCTGCAGAGCTAAAGACTGAACTTTTTCCTTTTGTCTGTGAAAGACTCTAAATAAATTCCCCTTCGGGGTTGTTTAAGTTATCCTGGTCTCGGTGTGTTTGGTCCCCCACACCTGCCCCGGCGGCTCACACTGGTGGAGAATGCAGGCACGGGACCAAACTGACCACTAACTGACCACCAAAAAAAAAAAAAAAAAAAATTTTTTTTTAGTCATCAATTTTCCCCAAAAAAAAAAAAAAAAAAAAAAAGAGAGACTAATTTCCCTGTCTTTTAAACCAGAGATGGACCAGGTGATACGGCAGCTTTTGGAGGCCAACCTCACCCAACAAGGGGTAACCCAGGACCTCGCCCGGGGACTTCGAGAGGTCACCGGAGAACTCCTGGCAGCGCGACGAGCCAGCACGGCAGCGGCCCTTCCCGATCCCAGAAAACATGCCCATCAGCTCCTCACCAAGTTGGGACCGGCCGATGACATCGAAGCCTATCTCTACACCTTCGAGTGCATCGCCGAGCGAGAAGTGTGGGAGAAGGAGCAGTGGGCCGAAATCCTCGCCCCGTTTCTGACTGGGGAGGCTCAGCTGGCCTACTATGCCCTGCCCCCGGAGGATGGCAGTGACTACGAGAAGTTGAAGGAAGAAATCCTCGCCCGGGTGGGGCTTGGTCCTTCCGCCGCTGCAGCGGAGTTTCATCGGTGGGGGTTTAAAACCAGCCAACCCCCCCGACCCCAAATGACACAGCTGCTGAGGACCGCCAAGCGTTGGCTACAGCCGGAGCAGCTGGGGCCAGAAGCGGTCACCGAAAGAGTAGTTATGGACCATTATCTACGCTCCCTGCCATTGGAACTCCGGAAGGCGGTCGGGCTCCGGAACCCCACCTCAGCCAAGGAGATGGTCGAGGCCACGGAAATGGCAGAGTCGGTGTTGTCCCTATCCCGACCGGAGAAAAAAGAGTCCGCTAGCATTGGCCGCCCAGACCTCTTCGGCCCCACTCGGCCCGAGCTGAAACCCCATGTCCATAACCTACCTCGGCCACGCTTCTTCGGGCCCCGCCCCCGGGAGCCGGCGCGGAGTCCCCAGGATGAACCGATGCCCACCGAACCCGAACCCTCGCCAAGTCGGCCTCAGGGTCCAAAAGCCTGGCTGGCTGGATGTCGGCTGCATGGCATGGAACGGGGCACAGCCCCCACCCGCCTCCTGTGCCTGGACGGCCGCAAGGTGGAAGCTATCCTGGATACCGGGAGCACCGTCACTCTGGCCCGACCCACGGCTTTCCCCTGGCTCCATCCCGGTCCCGAATCCATCCAACTCTCCTGCGTCCACGGAGATCAAAGGCAGGTGACGACGGCCCGGGTACACTTGGGACAACGCTCCCGAAATTGGGAGTTGTCCATCGGTCTCGTGCCAGATCTGCCGGTACCCCTACTGGTGGGTCGAGACTACCCAAACTTTGACGAGGAACTGCGGGGCAAACCGGAGAGGAGAATGACCCCTCGTAGGAGGAGGAAGCGCCGGCCCGTTGCTCCCCGCGCTCTGGCCGCCAGCGCCCACTCGGGCAGCAGTGAGCCAGCCTCAGAAGGTGAGCACAGTCCCCCCTCTAATCCTCTGTTTATGTTCCACCAACAGGCAAGGCGCGAGGGCTGTCTCAGCCGAGAGCAAAGGGAGGACGAGCGGCTACGGGAGGTATGGAAAGCGGCGCGTGAGGTGAATGGGGAGCCCAAAGGGGAGCCTAACCCAGTGCCCCCATACTTCATTATTAAAGATGACCTCGCTTATAGGGTGGCTGACCTAAATGGAGAGAGAGTGGAGCAGATGCTGGTGCCAAGAGGGAGAACCCGCACCATCCTTCACCTCGCACACCAACATCCTCTGGGGGGACATCTGGCCACCGACAACACGCTCGCCAGAATCCTCCGACGTTTCTATTGGCCCTCCATTCGGGCCGACGTAAGTCGCTATTGCCGAAGCTGTTCCACCTGCCAACTTACCTCCCCGTATAAGCCTCCTCCGGCCCCGTTAGTTCCCCTCCCCATTATAGAGACTCCGTACCAGCGACTCGGGATGGACATCGTGGGGCCGCTGCCGAAGTCTGGCCGGGGACATGAGTACATCCTGGTGATGGTCGATTATGCCACTCGCTATCCGGACGCGGTCCCCCTGAGGAAAGCCACCTCGAAGGCCATCGCCAAGGAACTGGTGCTCCTGATGAGCCGAGTCGGGATCCCCAAGGAAATCCTCACAGACCAAGGTACTCCTTTCGTTTCCAAACTAATGAACGACCTCTGCCGGCTCTTGCAGGTAAAAAGGCTGACTACCTCCGTGTGGCACCCGCAAACAGACGGGCTGGTGGAAAGGTTTAACCAGACGCTCAAGAAAACCCTCAAGCGGCTGGTAACAACAGACCCGCGGAATTGGGACCTGCTCCTGCCCCACGCCCTCTTTGCCATCAGGGAGATTCCCCAAGCATCCACGGGGTTCTCCCCGTTTGAACTGCTCTACGGCCGTAATCCCCGCGGACTTCTGGACCTGGTCAAAGATGCATGGGAATCGCAGCCGTCTCCATTCAGGTCAGTGATCGATCATGTTCAAGACTTACAAAACCATATAAAAAAAATTATGCCCATCGTCAAGGAAAATATGGAGCAGGCCCAACAAGCCCAAGCCCGGGTGTACAACCGACCAGCCCGTCTGCGGACCTTCCAGCCAGGGGATCGGGTCATGGTGCTAATACCCACCTCCACCTGTAAATTCCTAGCGAGTTGGCAAGGTCCATACACCATCACTGAGAGGCTGAGCAAGGTGAACTATCGGGTCGAACAACCAGGGCGGCGCAAGAGAGAACAGGTATATCACATCAACCTACTGAAAGAGTGGCATGAGAGTAGCTGGCCCACCCCCCGGAACAAGACCGACGTCCGAGCCTTCCTCGGGTTGGCCAGCTACTACCGCAGGTTCGTCCCACACTTCGCCACACTCGCCACCCCCCTCACCGCCCTACTGAGGAAGGATCAACCTGACGAAGTACAGTGGAGCGAGGATGCCCAGGCCGCGTTCGCGGCCCTAAAAAAATGCCTCACTTCGGAACCGGTACTTCGCAACCCCGACTTTAATCTGCCCTTCATACTCCACACGGACGCCTCGGACACAGGACTCGGCGCCGTGCTGGTTCAAGAAATCCACGGGGAGGAACACCCCATACTCTACATCAGCCGGGCCCTCAACCCGGCAGAGAAGCGCTATGCCGCCCTGGAGCGAGAAGCCCTGGCGATCAAGTGGGCTGTCGAGGAGCTAAGGTATTTTCTAACGGGTAGACAATTCACATTGGTGACTGATCATGCACCTTTGCAGTGGGTTTCCAAACACAAAGATACTAATGCCCGCGTAACCCGCTGGTTCCTAGCTCTACAGGAATTCTCATTCCAGGTGCGGCATCGCCCGGGTGTGGCCCATGCAGATGCCGATGGGCTTTCCAGACGCTTCGGAGGGGGCGACCCGGTGAATCCCGCGCTCTGGTCCCAGCTGAGGGGGGGGCAGTGTGGCCGGCAGTGCCGACCTCGAGGAGAGAGGACGCTGGAAACAGAGCGCCGTTCAGCACCGGACAGCTCCCAGCTGCACCGCCTTCCCATGCCTGGCCACCGTTCAGCACCACTGGTGGGACAGTGGTGGAAAAACACCAGCAGGCGGGACAGCCCCGCCCTCCGAGCACGGCTGGAAGACACTGAGTGCCCCACAAAAAGGCTGCTGAAACGGCATTCTAGGAGGAGAGCCTCCAAGACGACACTAACGCTGTCTCTCTGTCCGTCTCTTTCTTGCTCCTCCACTCTGTCCTCCCTACAGAATCCTGACCCGCAGTGTGAGCCGCCGCGTCCGGGACTCCAGGACCCTTCTGCCAGCCCGAAGAGGAGCTCCTACCCTCCTGCGGACTGGCTCTGGACTCAGCCTCCGGCCCTGCCCCAGCTGATCCCACAAGGAGTGGGCTGCAGAGCTAAAGACTGAACTTTTTCCTTTTGTCTGTGAAAGACTCTAAATAAATTCCCCTTCGGGGTTGTTTAAGTTATCCTGGTCTCGGTGTGTTTGGTCCCCCACACCCGCCCCGGCGGCTCACAATAGTATAACGTATACCACAATATTTTATATAGTATAACGTATACCACAATATTTTATACAGTATAACGTATACCACAATATTTTATATAGTATAACATGTATACCACAATATTTTATATAGTATAACAGCTATACCACAATATTTTATATAGTATAACAGCTATACCACAATATTTTATATAGTATAACATGTATACCACAATATTTTATATAGTATAACAGCTATACCACAATATTTTATATAGTATAACATGTCTACCACAATATTTTATATAGTATAACATGTATACCACAATATTTTATATAGTATAACATGTCTACCACAATATTTTATATAGTATAACATGTATACCACAATATTTTATATAGTATAACATGTATACCACAATATTTTATATAGTATAACATGTATACCACAATATTTTATATAGTATAACATGTATACCACAATATTTTATATAGTATAACAGCTATACCACAATATTTTATATAGTATAACAGATGCCACAATATTTTACATACTTGAAGGTGTTTTTTATAATATGTATTTTTTTTACTAATGAGACTTAAATTATAAATTGAATATCAAAGGAATTTGTTTGAATTCACACTCAATATCAAAGAGTGTAATTATTTAAAAAGTTTATCTCTTTAAGCCACGCTTTAAGGTGGCGAAGATTTTGATTGGTCAGAAACGGAAGGCCCGCGGTGGAGAAACATTTCATTGGTTAAAAATGGACAGAGCGTCAGGCAAGCACTGCGATTTGATTGACAAGAAATGGAGACCCGCCAGGGGTTTTGATTGGTAGGAAATGGACGGGTTATCTGAGGAGCAGAATTCATTGGTAAGAAATGGACGCTGTGCTGTGAGCTGATTGGAGAGAAATGGAAGCGCGTTGGAAGAGGAGTGACATGATTGGCGTACTGAAAGCCGGCGCTTGTGTTCCAGGTAGCCCTAACCACTACACCAGCGAGTGGATTGAGACGCGGTTGCTTTTAATCGCCCTTTAGAGCCTCCGCCGAAAGAGGGCGGAGTAACTAAAATGGGCTGAGGAAAACGGAAGGAAAACAAACTTCACGCCTAGCGTGAGTGAAAGAGAGGGGGAGAATGTAAACAAGACTCACCGGGAAGCGCGGCTACCTCTTATGAGACGAGGTGAAGAACAAAAGAGCTTCCAAAGGAAACGAAACTTAACTAAGGAGTTTGTGGATTATATGCTGTTCCACCAGAGAGGGGAGGAACAGCGGGGGGGAGAGAAGGTGAGCAATCCGCGTGCCTCGCGGCTGCTTCACACACACACACACACAGACAGGCTCAAGGGAGGGGCGGTGGAGGAGAGCACACAGCTCTATCTCCACCAGACTCGAGAGAGAGAAAAGGGATAGGGGAAAACTTTAGCGGGAGGAGAACGCCAGCGATGCTGTTCAGTTCTCTCTCCAAAGTAAAAGGCAGGAAACAGCACTTGCCGTGGATAGGACAGGGAGGAAAAGAAAGAGCTGAAGCTCGCTCGGAAAACCGGCATAGATTCGCACTGATAGCGTCAAAGATCCAGCGCCGAGTGGCTGGTTGGCGTTGCTTTTAAAGAGCTCAAAGCAGGTGTTGGTAATTAGCCAATCAACCCTCAGCGCAGGCCTGGCGCGCCCTCTGATGCCCCAGAGGACACCCCAGGAGGCCACCAGCCCTTACAACTTGAGCAGTGTTGTATAGTAACGAAGTAAAAATACTTCACTACTGTACTTAAGTATATTTTGGAATACTTTGTTGTGATGAAGACAATAGTCGTCTTCATCACCAGCGTTGATACTTACCTGTTATACTTACCTTTTTATATCTATTGATACTTACCTGTTATATTTACCTTTTTATACCTTTTTTTTGTCTCTGGGGCAAGCTGAAGGGCCCTCGGCTACCTCAGGGAGGGGTAAGGGGTAGAGAAATTCCTAAAGGTAACATCAAAAAGTAATGTTAGCATTCATGTCGACATTTGTAAAATTATTATTTTTAAGGCCTTATGTAAATATTATAATTTCATGTCTTATGTCTGGAACCTCTAAAGCTTAGCCATTTTGCCCTGTATGTCTAGAAATGGTGTGATCCATTAAATTAGGGGCGGGGCTAATTGATGAAGAGGGACTGGGTAAGCTTTGGTGGGGGGAGGCTGGCTCAGTTATGGCTGACCTGATGCTGAGAGGGGGCACAGGTATAGGTCGAGCTGGAACCGAGTTGTGAACCTATGGCCTTGCGGCCTTTTTACCTGTACTGAAACTAGTCAGGACTTTTAACTGCGTTTATTTTCCGTTTTGCACAGTTTTTGTTTGTATTTTTTCACTCGCACTGTAAATAAAAGCTCATCATTTGAACTGCTGGATTCACTGCATTTTATTTTTCCCTTGGTCACTACCTACCCGCTGACTTCGTGTCCCTGAGCTCGGGGTTCGGCGAAGCAGCGTCACATTTGTACTTTCTTGGAGTAAAATTTTTTTTGACAACTTTTACTTTTACTTCACTACATTTCTGAATTTAATTGCATACTTTTACTCCGATACATTTTCAATGTTCGGTTTAGTTACTCGTTACAAAAGAGAGAGAGAGAGAAAGCTCAGCCCCCCCCCCCCCCCCTTATTATTTTTTTTATTTAGCAGCGAGGTGCAGCGAGCAGACGTTAAAACATACCTGGATATACGGAGATAATTCTAAAAGGAAAGGTAACAGAGCGAAGCATGTAAACTGTGATCAGATTATTTCTGATAGCTGCTTAAAAAGACTCATCTGAATCAAAACACAGAGATAAAACCCACTGTGAGATTAAAGAAATACAGTTTGTGATAGTCATTGTGATTTATAGACTTGGATTGCAGTACTTGCTGTAAACTATAATGAAGGAAAATTCTTTTAGCTAGCTTAACTTGTTAGCTAGAAGCTGGATATTGTGGAGAATTTAGTAATATACTTATGTGTTGGTAATATGTTGGTAGTTTAAAGCAGTTTCTTAACCCTGGTCACTGCCCTAAACTTGTGTGTTTTTCACCTGATCCAGCTGATCAGCTAATAAACAATCTTTTAATGAGTTTACCTGTTAAATCACTTAGCTCCCTGTCAACCATAAAGCAACTAAGTGTGACAATGTTTGTGAAAAGAGAAAGAGAATGTTGTGAATATTGCAAACTGAACTTATTTGAATAGTTCAGAAGTTTGAGCTGGAGAGAGAAAATGTGGAGAGGACTGAATGAACTGAACTGATCAAAAGAAATAACAGGTCAAGAGAAGCAAGACTATGCATACAGGATATATGTGTAATTTTTAAAGAGTATTAATAGTGTATGCCCCTAGAGTAGGACTAATATTTATGAATATTTCTTTCAATAATTTGTTTCAGCATGTCATAAGAGGTAAAAGAACAATTTAGAGACAAGTAATGTGTTTTAATTATTACATTGTTAAATTAATTCCATTGTTGATGTATGGTTGTGCATATTTTATTGAGGAATGGATTCACTGAGGGAATATATCTGGTCCTTTAGTAAAAGCTCATGATACAGACAAGGAGGGTTTGGGTTATCTAAGGTTTATATTAACTTCTGCCTAAAATCTCTATGAAACGTAAAATTACATTCTTATACATAACTAACCATCGTCATAAGAAGTACTTTCAGTAAAAAAATAAATAAAACACAGGACCCAAAGCTACTGAGTTTTTAAGAAGAGCGGCGTAAATGTAAAAAAAAATAAACAACAGAATTGACATGCAAAAACATAATAATAATAATAATATAATCACATAATGTTTATTTTAAACATTAGGTGATAGCTCATCAGTTTTTGTCATATATGTGACCTTAACTTGAATGTAACTAACAATAGACAGAAGTTCATATTAGCAGATGTGTCAAACCCGCTCCTACGCCCTTGGACGAGACGGAGACAAAGACAAGTACAGTAATCATAACAGTTTTTTTTTTTCTTGGTGATTTTGGCAGCATTTTCTGTGCAGAGTTATTTTATTTATTTTTTAGAAATGTTTACAAAGAGTTTCAAACTGGACTCCCTCTTTAGTTGTCTTCTATTTTTATTTTTTTTTTATTTTGTTTATAATGTTTGCAATAACAGTAGCAGGCAGCCTTTTTTGTTTAATTTGTCTCTTAATAGTGTAATGCACTTGATTTGTCTGTACATTTTAAGTAGATAGCACTGACCTTATTTGAAGAAACACTGAAGACTTATAAAATGTTTATTTTTTGTCATATTTGCCTGCACTTGATTGTACATTTTAACTGTGTTTTGACCAAAGTTGACCAAAATTTCAAAAATGACTTTTCATTACATTACTTGAGTACATCTATTTTTACAGTACTTCTCATACTTAAGTACAAGACGTTTCAGATACTTTAAGACTTTAACTCAAGTAACATTTGAGTCAGTGACTTGGACTTTTACCAAAGTCATATTTTGGAGGGGTACCTATACTTTTACTTGAGTGTGAGATTTCAGTACTTTATACAACACTGAACTTGAGTTCTAGTTCTTGCCATAGAATATAGTTATTTACTGTATTCCTGTAACTCTACGTCTTCACAACTTCACAACTGATGCTCACAAACACACTAAGAGACAAGAAATTCCAGTAATGAACTCTTGATGAGTTCAGCACAGCTGTTAACTGAAAGTAATTCCAGTGACTCTACCTCCACGCCTGTTTACCAGTTTTTTGTTTACCACATTTTTTACATTTTAACATATTAAAAAAACACAGAATGTAAGAAGTGTCTAACCCTTTAACTGGTACTGCAACTTAACACAATGCAGTCAGACAAGTAACTGTCTCTTGACAAGCCCTTCCATGGTAGCAGACAAAAACCCCCTGCAGAGCTTATGTGCCATCATAAAAACCACACAAAGATTCCAACCATCTCTAACACAAACAACCGTGAGCATGAAATTAGAGAGCGAAACCGAAGGGCAAAAATAAGAATGAAACTCAGTGCAGACATTCTCCATCATGCCAAGCCCAACGAACTCAAGCCTGAAGCATAGGAAGCTGACAAAACCCTGCAACAGTGATGCCCACACTGTAACTCACATCAATCTCTCCATGGTCACTGCTCACAGCAATGGACATTCAATTCAACAAAGAACTCCTCTTTTTTCACAAATATCAATTCTCAGCACTCCACACCGATCCACAGAGTAGAGTATCAACTGCTGATGTGTTTATTAGTTACTGATACCAGTACTAACATCTTTCTGATACAAATATGTCAGTTTTAAAAACAGTACTGTTACACTCATTCTGAAGAAAGGGTATATTTTGCTGCAGACACTTTTTTTTACTACAGAGATGCTGTGAATTCTGTTTTGTGAAGTCTGCCCCACCCACCCCCCCCACAGCCAAATTCAGCAGGCTGAATCTACACAATCTACACAAAGTTTAGAGTAGTAGAAGAGGCAGAGAATGTAGAGTACGAGCGAGAGGAGCAATACAGCAATTCTAAACTCTTTTATCACTCGTATTCAGTGTAGGGCACGTTACTTTGAAAAAGTAATTAGTTATAGTTACTAGTTACTTCTCCAAAAAGTAACTGAGTTACTCCACTATAAAAGTAACTAGTTACCAGTAAAAGTAACTATTGTGTTACTTTTGTGTTACTCGCCCCCGTACCCAAGATGGATGGTTTGGGCAACGGCCTCAGGTATAGTGATTTATTACTGATATACAGTGCCTTGCAAAAGTATTCACCCCCTTGGATTATTTCCCTATTTTACTACATTACAACCTGTTTGTATTTTTTTTTTATCTGAATTGAATGTGATGCATCTGCACAAAATAGTCTACGTTTTAGAAGTGAAATGAGAAAAAAATATATGTATATAAAGAAAATATGAAAATAAAAAACTGAAAATTGGCATGTGCATATGTATTCACCCCCTTTGTTATGAAGCCCCTAAAAAGTTCTGGTGCAACCAATTCCCTTCAGAAGTCACATGCTTAGTGAAATGAAGGCCACCTGTGTGCAATCTAAGTGTCACATGATCTGTCAGTATATACACACCTTTTCTGAAAGACCCCAGAGGCTGCAACACCATTAAGCTAACCAAACAACACCATGGAGACCAAGGAGCTCTCCAAGCAAGTCAGGGATAAAGTTGTAGAGAAGTATAAGTCAGGGTTGGGTTATAAAAAAAATATCCAAATCTCTGATGATCCCCCGGAGCACCATCAAATCCATCATCATCAAATGGAAAGAACACGGTACCACAACAAACCTGCCAAGAGAGGGCCGCCCACCAAAACTCTCAGCCCGGTCAAGGAGGGCATTAATCAGAGAGGCAGCACAGAGACCAAAGGTAACCCTGAAGGAGCTGCAGAGTTCCCAAGCAGAGACTGGAGTATCTGTTCACATGACCACAATAAGCCGTACACTCCATAGAGTTGGGCTTTATGGAAGAGTGGCCAGAAAAAACCTTTACTTACAGGCAAAAATAGAAAGGCTCGTTTCGAGTTTGTAAAAAGGGATGTGGGAGACTCCCAAACTGTATGGAGGAAGGTACTGTGGTCAGATGAGACCAAAATTGAACTTTTTGGCCACCAAGGAAAACGCTATGTCTGGCGCAAAACCCAACACATCTCATCACCCCAAGAACACCATCCCCACAGTGAAACATGGTGGTGGAAGCATCATGCTGTGGGGATGTTTTTCAGCAGCAGGGACTGGAAAACTGGTCCGAGTCGAGGGGAAGATGGATGGTGCTAAATACAGGGATATTCTTGAACCTGTTTACGTCTGTCAGTGATTTGAGACTAGGGCGGAGATTTACCTTCCAACAGGACAATGACCCAAAGCATACTGCTAAAGCAACACTTGAGTGGTTCAAGAGGAAACGTGTAAACATATTGGAATGGCCTAGTCAAAGCCCAGACCTTAATCCAATTGAGAATCTGTGGTCAGACTTGAAGATTGCTGTTCACCAACGGAAACCATCTAACTTGAAGGAGCTGGAGCAGTTTTGCCATGAGGAATGGGCAAAAATTCCAGTGGCAAGATGTGGCAAGCTCATAGAGACTTATCCAAAGCGACTTGCAGCTGTAATTGCTGCAAAAGGTGGCTCTACAAAGTACTGACTTACGGGGGTGAATAGTTATGCACACTGATGTTTTCAGTTATTTTGTCCTATTTGTTGTTTGCTTCAAAATAAAAAAAATGTTAAATGTTGAAAGTTGTAGGCATGGTCTGTAAATTAAATGATGCAGACCCTCAAATATTCCCTTTGAATTCCAGGTTGTGAGGTAACAAAATGTGAAAAATGTAAAGGGGGTGAATACTTTCGCAAGGCACTGTACATATCACAAAAACTCAGTTATAAAATCAGTTATCAGATTTGGTTATTATTATTATTATTATTATTATTATTATTATTATTATTATTATTATTATTATTATTATTATTATTATTATTATGCATTGTGTGTCAATTCTGTTGTATATTTACATTTTCTCCACTCTTTTTAAAAAAAAAAGAACTGCACTTTTATTTATTTTTTTTCTATTGAGAGCTCTTCTTTCTACTGAGAGAATGTAACTATGTTTCATGGAGATTTTCGGCAGAAGTTAATATAAACATCAGGACATGTGGTCTTACTGTGAACTACTTATGAACAGAAGTCAGGTAGATCAGTGTTCTTAACTCTGTTTTGACATATTCTACAGCTTTCTCTGTTTAAAGGCACTTAATAAAGTAAGTGGTGCTTTGATGTGTCTAATACAGTGCTGGATATACATGATGAATAATGATTAATTTAGGCTCAGAAGAAGAAACTAACATTTGGGTTGAAAAATGTGTGGTGCAAAAATGTAGTAGATCCTGTTAATTAATTATCTGAGCCAATAGTTTAAGGAATTTTAATGATAAATAATGTTTAAACATTTATCATTTAATAACTAGTTGAGGCATTCATCAACCATTTTACAATGTCATGTACAATGTTGTAAGCATGGTTAATTGATGTACATTTATTGTAAATGTTATCAGTATTAAAAAAAAAATGTTAAACATATATAGATATGTCTAACAACGTAATTTAATGTTAAATTATAAAGAAAAATACAATTCTTTAGCCACTGACAGCATGTTTCATACTAGGCGAATAGTAAAAATCAGTGGATTTCAGAGGTTTAAATGTACTAGTGTTGCTGGGTAATACAGTTTTGCGCTGGAACTTTATCAATATATTCTGACTCAGGACACATAACTCTTTAATAAAAATAACATTATAAAGAAAAATATGTTTCTTTCAGGCACTGATAGCATGTTTTATACTAGGCGAAAAGTAAAAATCAGTGGATTTCAGAGGTTTGAGACTGTGTCTGTCCCCCGTGTAGCTCGAAATCGAAAAGTTCAGAATATCTGTTTTAATAATCTTATTAAAATTAAAACAACTGCATCCATCTCTCAGAGTACCAGCAGCTATTAAATATAAGATCGCTAGCACCTAAATCAGTTATTGTTAATGATATTATTACTGATAATCACCTTACTGCACTATGTCTGTGTGAAACCTGGGTTAAACCTGATGAATATATTGCTTTAAATGAGTCCACCCCCCAGGTTTTAGCTATTTTAGTTACCCAAGCAGCTCTGGTCGTGGTGGCGGTATAGCCACAATTAACGACTCAACGATAGGTATAACTCAAAACTCAGGATTGGTTGCTAAAGCCTGGTTCACACTACACGATTTTAGGCCAGTTTTTCAGTCGCCGACAGTTTTTCGCTGATCGCCGAGGCAAAACTCAGATCGGAGGCAAATCGCGGGTCACTCGGCGCTCGCTCAGTCGTGTGGTGTGAACTACTGAAAGACGCTCGCCGATCCGTCACCGAGTGATCGCCGACCAGTCGCAGACCCCCGGCAAATATCTGGCGTGCTAAATATTTGGGCTTGTCGGCGACTGGAAGTCAGGAGCAGTGACTAGCCACAGCCAATGGGATGAGAGAGAGAGAGAGAGAGAGAGAGAGACACACACACACACAACACAACTCTCTCTCTCTCTCTCTCTGTACCCCTTTATATAATATAAATATTATATGTTGTTGATGTTCAAAAAAAACGGATCAAATGTTTTAATTGTGTTGAGTAGATTTCATGTTTATGTATTTATTTTTGGTTATACATCTATATTCCTTAATGTTCAGAATGTCCACTTGTGTTGTATCAATGCTTTGGCAATACTGTTAAACATGGTCATGCCAATAAAGCTTATTTGAATTGAATTGAATTGAATTGAATTGAATTGAGAGAGAGAGAGAGAGAGGGGGGGGGGGCGAGGCATTTTGGAAGGAACTTCTCGCGTGTGTTTGGTCCTCGCATTTGTTTACTTCTCGCGTGTTCTCGTGACAACGCGTGTTTTTGGAGAGCAGCCAGATGAGTCGCGATTTCTCACAGAGAGAAATCGTGTAATTAGTGACCCCGTGACGCCGATCAGTCGTGTAGTGTGAAAGCCACAACAACTAAAAGGACCCGCGATTACAGCACAACCAGTCCTGTAGTGTGAACAGCACAACGACTGACGACTCAAAAAAGTCGTGTAGTCTGAACCTGGCATAAGTCGTTTGAAGTTCTTAGTCTTAAAGTAGCAGGCCCGCCTCCTGCTTCCAAAACGCAGCATTCATTTCTGCTAATAACACTGTATCGTCCTCCTGGACCATACTCAAATTTTATCAATGAATTTGCTGACTTTCTAGCAGCAGTAACTCTTCTTTCTGATAAGGTCGTAATTGTTGGAGACTTTAATATCCACTTTGAAAAGGATCAAGATCCATTAAAAATTGCATTTAAATCAGTTTTAGATGCTCTAGGCTTCAAACAAAATGTAATTGGCCCCACTCACCGATGTAGTCATACATTAGACTTAGTTTTGACACTGGGTATTGAGGCTGAGAATATAGTTTCTTTTTCTCAACATGACTCAATATCCGATCATTATCGAATTATGTTTGAAATAGTTTTTAATCAAAATATCCTCCTCCCGCCCCGCTATATCAGCAAGCGTAAAATAACAACTTCCATTGCTAATGAATTTGTAAATAATCTTCCCAACTTAACCATCTCCCTTCCATCCCATGAACATGATCTTGAGCACAAAACAGAAAATCTACAAACTGTGCTCCGCTCAAACCTGAAATTAGGGATAAAAAGCTAGCACCGTGGTATAACGACCACACACGCACATTAAAACAAACCGCTCGAAACTTTGAACGTAAATGGCGACACACAAAACTGGAATTCTTCCGGCTTGCATGGCAGCACAGTCTCACAGACTACAAAAAAGCCCTAATTAAAATTAAATCTCAGTATATCTCAGAGCTAATTGAGAAAAACAGAGACAACCCTAGATTCCTCTTTACTACTGTGGCTAAACTCACCGGCAGTCAAAAACAAACTAGCTCCGTTATCCCTGCCGACATTAATAGTAATGATTTCATGAAGTTCTTTGATGATAAAATCAATAACATTAGACAAAAAATTCAGTATCACCCCCAAAATTTACCAACAGATATTGATGAATGCTGGTCCAGCTCTGATGCACACCTAGAGTGTTTCAGCCTGGTTACAGAAAAAGATTTACTTAGTGTAATTAACTCATCAAAATCTACATCATGTACAGTGGGGAGAACAAGTATTTGATACACTGTTGATTTTTCAGGTTTTCCCACTTGCAAAGCATGTAGAAGACTGTAATTTTTATCATAGGTACTCTTCAACTGTGAGTGATGGAATCTAAAACAAAAATCCCGAAAAATACATTGTATGATTTTTAAATAATTAATTTCCATTTTATTTCATTTCATTTTACACCAGAAAAAGAAACTTAATATTTGGTACAGAAACCTTTGTTTGCAATTACAGAGATGAGACGTTTCCTGTAGTTCTTGACAAGGTTTGCACACACTGCAGCAGGGATTTTGGCCCACTCCTCCGTACAGATCTCCTCCAGAGCCTTCAGGTTTCGTGGCTGTCGCTGGGCCACACGGATTTAAGCTCCCTCCAAAGATTTTCTATTGGATTCAGGTCTGGAGACTGGCTAGGCCACTCCAGGACCTTAAGATGTTTCCTACGGAGCCACTCTTTAGTTGCCCTGGCTGTGTGTTTTGGGTCGTTATCATGCTGGGGGAGGGAAGGAGGTTGTTGGCCAAAATCTCACGATACATGGCCCCATCCATTCTTCCCACAATACGGTGCAGTCGTCCTGTCCGCTTTGCAGAAAAGCATCCCCAAAGAATGATGTTTCCACTGCCATGCTTCACGGTTGGGATGGTGTCCTTGGGGTTGTACTCATCATTCTTCTTCCTCCAAACATGACGAGTGGAGTTTAAACCAAAAAGTTATATTTTTATCTCATCAGACCACATGACCTTCTCCCATTCCTCCTCTGGATCATTCAGATGGTCATTTGCAAACTTCAGACGGGCTTTGACATGCGTTGGCTTGAGGAAGGGCACCTTGCGTGCACTGCAGGATTTTAATCCTTGACGGCGTAGAGTGTTACTGATTGTTTTCTTTGAGACTGTGGTCCCAGCTCTATTCAGGTCATTGACCAGGTCCTGCCGTGTAATTCTGGGCTCATTCCTCACCTTCCTCAAGATCATTGCTGCTCCACGAGGTGAGATCTTGCATGGCGCCCCAGACCGAGGGAGATTTTCCGTTATTTTGCATTTCTTCCATTTTCTAATTATTGCACCAACAGTTGTTGCCTTCTCACCAAGCTGCTTGCCTATTGTCCTGCAGCCCATCCCAGCCTTGTGCAGGTCTACAATTTTATCCCTGATGTCCTTACACAGCTCTCTGGTCTTGGGCATTGTGGAGATGCTGGAGTCTGACTGATTGAGTGTGTGGACAGGTGTCTTTTATACAGGTAACGAGTTCAAACAGGTGCAGTTAATACAGGCAATGAGTGGAGAACAGGAGGGCTTCTTAAAGAAGAAGTAACATGTCTGTGAGAGCCACAATTCTTACTGGTTGATAGATGATCAAATACTTATTTCACACAATAAAATGGAAATTAATTATTTAAAAATCATACAATGTATTTTTCGGGATTTTTGTTTTAGATTCCATCACTCACAGTTGAAGAGTCTTCTACATGCTTTGCAAGTGGGAAAACCTGAAAAATCAGCAGTGTATCAAATACTTGTTCTCCCCACTGTATATTAGATCCAGTACCCTCACAATTACTTAAACAGGCACTGCCAAAGGTGGGTAAACCATTATTAGAAATAGTCAATTCATCCTTTAGCATGGGATACGTACCCAATTCTCTTAAACTGGCTGTCATTAAGCCCATTATCAAAAAGCCAAATCTGGACCCTGGACAAATCTTCCCTTTGTAGCCAAAATCCTAGAAAAAATAGTGTTTAAGCAGCTGGGCCTGTGTCTACAAAATAATAGTATTCATGAGGTTTTTCAATCTGGATTTAGACAAAACCATAGCACCGAAACAGCTTTACTTAGAGTAACTAATGATTTACTTTCAGCTCTTGATAGGGGCAGTAATGCCATCCTCGTACTTCTAGATCTGAGTGCTGCCTTTGACATCATAGATCACGCTATTCTACTTGATAGGTTAGAAAATCTTATAGGAATGAAAGGATCAGCCCTCACCTGGTTCATATCTTATCTGAGAGATCGATTCCAGTGTGTTTACTTAAATAACGAATGCTCTTATCAGTCTAGAGTAAAATATGGTGTCCCTCAGGGATCAGTACTGGGTCCATTACTCTTTACTCTTTATATGCTACCACTGGGTAAAATTATCCGTAGGCATGGTATTAACTTTCACTGCTATGCTGACGACACGCAACTTTACATATCTGCTAAACCCAACGAGGAGCTCTGTACAAATCAAGTAACAGACTGTATTAAAGACATTAAAAATTGGATGACACACAACTTTCTCTTACTTAATTCTGATAAAACTGAGGTCCTTCTATTAGGACCTAATATTGATAAAAATAAATGTTAATACTGTAGACGTAGACGGTCACTTAATTATACCTGGTAAAACTGTGAGGAACCTTGGGGTCATCTTTGACCCAATTCTTTCGTTTGATGCTCACATATGTAGCATAGTCAAAACTGCATTCTTCCACTTCCACGTGCTGGAGCGGCGGGTGCTGCTGTTGCTAAGGCTGGGGCAGCGGGAGCTGCTGGTGCTGGAGCGGCGGGTGCTGCTGGTGCTAAGGCTGGAGCAGCGGGAGCTGCTGGTGCTGGAGCGGCGGGTGCTGCTGTTGCTGGAGCGGCAGGTGCTGCTGGTGCTAAGGCTGGGGCAGCGGGAGCTGCTGGTGCTGGAGCGGCGGGTGCTGCTGGTGCTAAGGCTGGGGCAGCGGGAGCTGCTGGTGCTGGAGCAGCAGGTGCTGCTGGTGCTAAGGCTGGGGCAGCAGGGGCTGCTGGTGCTGGAGCGGCGGGTGCTGCTGTTGCTAAGGCTGGGGCAGCGGGAGCTGCTGGTGCTGGAGCGGCGGGTGCTGCTGGTGCTAAGGCTGGAGCGGCGGGTGCTGCTGGTGCTAAGGCTGGGGCAGCGGGAGCTGCTGGTGCTGGAGTGGCGGGTGCTGCTGGTGTTTGAGCCGGAGCGGCGGGTGCAGCTAGGGCAGGTGCGGCGGGTGCAGCTTGGGCAGGCCAGGAAACTCGGGGCCTGGGGACCAACAATGTTCTGGGAGCTGGCAAAGGAACAGGGACGGCCGGAGCCGCGGGCACAGTGTCAGAGGCTGCCGGAGCTGCGGGCACAGGGTCAGAGGCGGTCAGAGCCGCGGGCACAGGGTCAGAGCCGCGGGCACAGGGTCAGAGGCGGCCGGAGCTGAGGACACAGGGTCAGAGGTGGCCGGAGCCGCGGGCACAGGGTCAGAGGCGGCCGGAGCCGCAGGCACAGGATCAGAGGCGGCTGGTCCTGCTGGCATGAGCGCGGCATGAAATGCTGACGTGGAGGCGGCTGGTCCAGCGAGCAAGAGCACGGCAGGTACGGCTGACGTGGAGGCGGCTGCCACCACTGGCGAAGAAGTTGTTGCAGCGGGAGCTGAGATTGTGGCTGCCGCCAAG
Organism: Astyanax mexicanus; assembly: GCF_023375975.1. Lineage (NCBI taxonomy): Eukaryota > Metazoa > Chordata > Actinopteri > Characiformes > Acestrorhamphidae > Astyanax > Astyanax mexicanus. Next base: position 1,615,758 of record NC_064426.1, read on the forward strand.
ATCAGGACAAGTAAACCCCATTTTATGTAATCTGTGCTGTTTCTTTGATTTATTTACATGTGTACCATACTTTGTGTTTCTGTATGTAGCCTCTCTATATTCTGACATCAGTCTTTAAAGTTATATATCATCTCATCTTTGTTGTATAAATAATAAAGCTGTTGCAAATAATATGTGGTTCCTTTTTCTTAATCCAAATGATTCTGCATGAAATATTCAGGTGGTGACTTAAAAATATGTGCAGATCTTTGTATTCTTCGATTTCCTTATTTTTGCAGTGGACTCTTAATATCTGCAAGCCAAAATTTCTCCATTTTTATATATATATATATATATACACACCTATTCTGTCGCTCTGTTTATGTACTCAAATTGCCCACCAAGAACTTCCTGGAACTGAAATCTGCAGGCTCCATGAATCACGTGACCAGCAAGGATTTTGAACTTCCATTGATGCGACTCTCTCTCTACGGCTCTGGTCCAAACCTGCTCTGTACCAGGCTAGAGTTGACATTTAGCTTAGCTGCAGCGCTTCTATTGGATGAGCCGTGTGACATCACAGCCTTGCGGGTGGGAAACAAAATCCAGGAACCCTCCACGGTTTAATCCAATAAATTGCAGTGGATGCAGCAGATCATATAATATTTGTCTACATTTAATTGAGCATTGCACTGTATTGGAAATGTTTCTTCACAGTGCAATTTATTGGTTCAATCAACAATAAATTGGAACCAATTGGAATTGCACTTACCATTCTGGTATATTTTTATGTCGTTCTTTTTACTCCCCCCATGTTGCTTCTAAATCAGGATAAAATTATAAATTTTCTTAATTTAAATATGCTTACACATTTAATTGCTCTGCAATTTAAATAATTAATTTTAATAACACAAGAAATGTTCCCTTTCCTTATAATTATGTCTTTATATTCATCAAATAGAAGTATAAGAAACTCCTGTTCAGCAGGAGAGAAAATAAGCAGTGCATTCCTTCACCTCTTTGAACATTTTTCTCTGCTTTTCAGGGCTCGATTACTGAGGCTGTGTAAAAACTGTGTGCACGTGCACAAGTAGTAATGCGTTACTCTAATCTGACCCTTTTTTTCAGTAACGAGTAATCTAACAGGTTGCTATTTCCAATCCAGTAATCAAATTAAATTACTTATCCAAGTCACTGTGCGTTACTCTCTCTCTCTCTCCACCTTACACACACACACACACCGCGCTCCCTTCCCTATACCCCCTCCACTCTCCCCCAATCACACGGGTCTCACTTTGCGAGAGGTGAGGTGGTTTACTCACCGCACTCCACTGTTTCACTCTTTACTTTCTCGCGCTCGGCGTGTCTTTAGTTTTCCACCCGTTCTCGTTTTTCCGCCAGTTCTCGGGCTCCTTATCTATAAAGGCGTTTTTTCCCGGCCACGTCCCAATTCACTAGCCAGGGCAGCGCGTTTGAAGATTTTACACCACGCGTGATTGTTCTATGAGTATACTGTGCCACAGAGCGCGTATACCGTAAAGACGAGAAAAGTTCTGACGCTTTATTTAATTCTGTCAGAATTAAATCCTTCTCAGTAGTTTATCAGTCTGGGTCCGGACCCGGACTGCAGTCTGCATATATGTGATCCCTGGCCTAGACCATATACACGGTTTTGTTTTGTAAAACCACTCCTTGCTGCCCTGCTGAGAACAACAGCTTCAATGTTCAGATTTACAGTGTTAAATATTTGAGGTCAGGAAAGACTTTCTTTATTTTACATATTTTATTTTTTATAAAAAAAAAAAAATAGTTGTGTTAAGTTAATTCAAGAGAAATAGTCTTTTATTTTTATAAAAACTAATTTTTTCAGGAAATATCAACTTTGAATGTCTAGAGATACATTGTTGCTGTTAAAAATGCATTTTCCAATAAAGGGAGTATTGTCAAAACTGGTTATAATGTTTATGTTAAGGCGGCGGGAGGTGGTGTCTGCAGCTGCTGAAAGTAACTAATAAAGTAACTTGTAAAGTAACTTAGTTACTTTTAAAATCAAGTAATCCATAAAGTAACTAAGTTACTTTTAAAATCAAGTAATCCATAAAGTAACTAAGTTACTTTTTAAAGGAGTAATCAGTAAGCAAATTACTTTTTCAAAGTAACTCTACCATCACTGCACAGGAGGACTATATATATACACCAGGAAACTGTTTGAACAGGAAAACAGGAAACACTGAACACGAACACCTGGGGCTACAAATGGGACACACACGATGGAATATTACTGGGACACATTACAGAACCTGTCAGACTACTTTTCTGTAACATCAACAAACATGAAAACTATACAATTATTGAACCCTGCAAGTATTTCAGAGCACTGCTAGGAAAAGCAGAGGAGGGTTGAGGAACTCGATCAAACAAAGGCTGCAGCGGTTTGCAGTTTCATCAAGGGATTTAGGCAGGATCACATCTTCAGCCAGGATCACGCAGAAAGAGAGAGATGGGGTAAGAGCTTACATACATAATTTTACCAGATTTTTTATCTGTCTGTTATGCAAATGAGTTTAAACTCAGTCAGCATCTTAGAATGTCTAAGAAATCATTGTCTATCTGATCATTGAAAGCGTCTTGCCCCTGGTCAACAATGTTATATATTTTAATCATAATTATTAATATTATCCATACAATTACTAAATGAACATTAAATAAAATCATGTTGGTATACCTAGCTATTATAATGCATTTAACAATACGTTTTTTGTAGCATCACACACAGTTTTCTTTTTTTTATTTTTTTTTGGCAGTGTCTGTGGAGAAGGCAAGTCAAGGCAGATTTATTTATAAAGCACATTTAAAGGACATCGAGTGTCAACCAATGTGCTGTACAATAAAACAAGATTGAAAAGAAGACAAATCTTTATAAGACATTCCTAACTCCTATTCTATAGGATACAGTGGGGGGGGGGGGGGGGGGATGAACTTAAAAAGACAACAACAATAAAAAGTACAAAGAATACAAAATAATCCCTAAGAGTATTTAAATGGCAGGGCAAATAGATAAGTCTGAGACAGAGAAAGCCCGATTAACTTCAGTCGTGAGCGTGAAACAGCTGGTTTGAGGAACGCAATGACCGAGAGGAAGAGTGAGGGAAAAGGAGATCTGATATGTAGCTTGGTGCCATACCATGTAAGGCCTGACAAACACAATTCAGAATTCATAGTTCCATTAAAAATGTCAAGCCATCCTGCCCCATACGCATTGAAACAGCTTTTGTAGCTATTGTAAATTATTCAGTGTATACTATTAATTACAGTGGCTTGCAAAATATTCATACCCCTTTAACCTTTTCACATTTTGTCACCAAACAATCACAAACACATTGTTTTTTTAATGGTGATTTTAAGTGATGGACCAACACAAAGTACCACGTAATTGTAAAGTGAAATAACAATAATACATGGTTTTCAAAATTGTAATAAACATCGTATTCATTGCTCTTTTACTCTGAAACCCCTCAATAAAATCCAGTGTAATAAATTGCCTTCAGAAGTCACTGAAGAGGTTAATAGAGTGCATCTGTGTTTACACCTGTTCTCTGAAGGCCTCAGTGGTTGGTTAGAGAACACTAGTAAACAAACAGTATCATGAAGACCAAGGAACTCACAAGACAGGTCAGAGGTAAAGTTGTGGAGAAGAAGTTTAAAGCAGGGTTAGGTTATAAAAACATATCCCAACCTTTAGACATCCCAAATAGCACTGTTCAATCAATCATCCAAAAAAAGGAAAAAATACAACTGCAAACCTAACAAGACCTGGTAATCCGCCCAAACTGACACAATCAAGCAAGGAGATCACTGGTCAGAGAAGCAGCCATGAGTTCCATAGTCACTCTGGAGGAGCTGCAGAAATCCAAAGGACAACTATCTGACGAGCTCTCGACGAATCGGCCTCTGTGGAAGAGTGGCAAGAAAAGAAAACCATTGTTGAAAGAAAGACATAAGAAGTGCATATTGCAGTTTGACTCAAGCCATGTAGGAACGCAGCAAACATAGGTTAAAAACTTCTGTAGGCAGATGAGAACAAAGTTGAACATTTTGCCTAAATGCAAAGCACTATGTCTGGCGGAAAAGTAACACTGCTCATCACCCTGAACACACCATCCCAACTGCGAAACATGGTGGTGGCAGCATCATGCTGTGGGTATTATTTTCTTCAGCAGAGACAGAAAAGCTGATGAGTTGATGGGAACCTTACTTAAATTGTGTTGGTGTGTCATTTACAATCTCAATAAAATAAATTTATATTTGTGGTGGCAAAGTGACAAAACTTGAAAAAGTTCAAGAAGTGTGAATACATTTCTAAGCTATTGTATGTAGTTGCTGCAGTGGATATACTATGGGCTATTCACTATCTACTGTTATTTATCTATAAGGTAGTGTGAATGCTTTGTTCTATCTATGAATTGTTTAGAATTCAGTATTATTATACACTTATGACTGCTTAATTAAGGATTGCAATTTAATTAAGGTATACAAACGTAACATTCATTGTTTAAATACAATATTAGAGTGTATAATTTCTATTCTCTTTCTTACAGTAATCAGAACTGGCTCTGGACTGTGCTCAAGCACATTTGTGGTCCAAAGAGTGCTTTGGCCTGCTTTCTGATAGCTGGGACCAGTCTCTCAGTTTACATCTTCTACGTATCTCTGCCTCAGCAACAGAAGTATGAGGATCCAGGGCCGTACCACGTGGCTTACCCCCGTCAATACCGCTTCATTCTGGACCATCCAGAGAAGTGCAGACAGCACAAACCATTTGTGACTGTGATTGTTCCTACAGCTCTTCAAAACGTGAAAAAACGTAATGCTATCAGGAGCACGTGGGGGAATGACGACCTGGTTAAAGACAGAACAGTGCTGGTTCTGTTTCTGCTGGGCTTGCCTAGTGGAAACGACTCAAAAGCTCAACAGCGCCGCATATATGAGGAGAACCTGCAGCACCAGGACCTTCTGCAGAGCACCTTCATAGACTCCTACAGGAACCTGACCATTAAAACCATGGTGATGCTGGAGTGGCTGAAAGATCGCTGCCCCCAGGCTTTCTTCGCCGTTAAAGTGGACGACGACATGCTGCTGAACATCAAAGATCTTGTGAGGATGCTGCTGAACCCAGACACTCCTCACAGCAACTACAATACTGGCCGGGTTTGGCATAACAACGTGGTAATCAGAGATCCGGACAGTAAGTTTTACATCCCTCCAGAAGTGTATCCCAATGCCGTGTACCCACCGTACCCTCTAGGAATGTGCTACATAATGTCCATGGACCTGCCAGAGAAGATTCTACAAGTCTCCAAAGAAATTAAACCCATTTTCATCGAGGACGCCTACATCGCCTTGTGTCTCGAACGACTCAACATAGCTCCCACAGAACCTCCACACATTGACCAGTTTGTGGTTCATCCACCTCCACAGTACGATCGATGCTACTACTCCACGCTAATCGCTGTAATAACCTATAACCCAGATGAACTGGTCTCCTATTGGACAGATCTTCACAAACCTGGTCCACCCTGTTGATGTGGGAGGGTATATCTGGACTTTCAGGGATGGGTTTCCTGACAGCATCTTAACACAAAAGACTGAGATGATCTTTGATTATATGCAATTGGATCAGATTTTATTTCACACAAAAGTGGCTCAAATCCGACCTGAAACGTGGGCTTGAAATTAAAATATCCATCATTATTTTGATAGATATTGAGAGTAAACACATGCATTTCATACTTCTTCAGACACAAATACCACAAATATCACAAAAACAGATTTACAGGAAAAAAGCTTGCATAGGTCTTAGTAACTTATCACATACTGTAAAACGTTCCTGTAAATTATCTGGTCAGTTAGCAGCAAAAAAATTGCAAATAAAGGATTGTAAAATTACAAAACATCAGTGTAGAGAAATATAACATTATATTACTGTATGATAAGAATAGAAACTTGCTGTAAATTAAATTCAGAGTATTACAGCTTTTTAGAGTATATCTGGGTATAAATATATACATTACATTAAATTACATTACATTTGTCAGACACGTTTGTCCAAAGCAACTTACAATAGTGAAGTACAAAAAAAATAATAGAAGTTAAAGGTAAAAACATCTTTATATAGGACCTAAAGGAGGTAAAAAGGAAATAATAGGATAGAGGAGTAGAGAGGAGGAAGAAGGAAATGAGGTTAGAAGTAGTTAGTGTGTTAGAGGTGTTAGGAGAGTAAGTGCTCTTTGAAGAGCTCTGTCTTCAGGAGTTTATTAAAGATAGTGAGAGATTCTCCTGATCTGGTAGTAGAAGGTAGTTAGTTAGAGGTGTTAGGAGAGTAAGTGCTCTTTGAAGAGCTCTGTCTTCAGGAGTTTATTAAAGATAGTGAGAGATTCTCCTGATCTGGTAGTAGAAGGTAGTTAGTTAGAGGTGTTAGGAGAGTAAGTGCTCTTTGAAGAGCTCTGTCTTCAGGAGTTTATTAAAGATAGTGAGAGATTCTCCTGATCTGGTAGTAGAAGCAGGGCCGCCGCTCTGCATACGCAGACAACGCAGCCAGCGTTAGGCCTCAACCATTTTGCAGTTGCAGGGAGCCAAATTGACTGAGAATGAAATGTGTTGAAATTATGACATTATTAAATTTAAAACCCAATGTGAATTATTTATGATACGCTCATCTTTTTTGTCTTTAAACATTGCATGGGGCACCTACTCTACTACTTAAAAGCGGCACGTTATTATTTTTGTGCATAATATAATGCCCCCACCTGAAATAATGCCCCACCGAGCCGTGCCTGAAATGGCACGGCTCGGTTTGCTCTGTTGGTTGTTGCCAGATGTGACATTTTCCAGTCAAATAAATAATCAAAAAATGCATGGAGGCGCTAAATCTTGCGCATGTTTAACCATTTTAAAAGTGTATGTGGCCATTCTATACAAAAACTTGTCCAGTGCAATATTTGTGTAAGTTAAAAACTTAAAATAAAATAAACAAATAGGATGAAAAATCGTAACTTATCTGGCAACCTTAGTCCTAACTAAAGTAGCAACGCTACTTGAGTTTGGCAGGAGACAAGTTCACCGCGCGAAGTTGCTACTAAATGGTAATTCAACTATGAAGCGACAGTTTGAGTCTGGAGCTGAGAAGAAGAAAAAGAAGCAGAAAGATGAGGCCCATGCATCCCTTTCTGGTGAGTAACTTCGATGATAAAGGTTTAAATAGTTTTGATTACTTCATGTTCAGTGGTGTTGCCTGAGCTAGTTACGTTGGCTTTGCTGATTTGGTAGCTTTAAACGCTTAACTAGAAACTAATCTGGGTATTGCAAGGCACGTGGCACGTTTGCAAATAGTAGTAGTGTAGTTTGAAGATTTTTAGTGACTTTATTAAAAAATTAATAAACAGAGTAGCCTACCTATTGACTAATGCCGTCAGTGCACTATCCAAATGGTCTGTATGACAGCAGGATCAGACAGCTCTATAGATTCTGACAGGCTGATATAAATACACCACGAATATAAACGATAATTTCATAACCTTTAAGGCTGGCTTGTGTAAATGACGTGTCCACTGCTTAAAATAGACATGCATCGTTTCATTTATTATTTATACATTATAAATAGTACTCTTGTGCTGTTCTTCACTGTTATTGGCCTTACTTATAACGTTGTAAATATTCACAGTTACATGTGTAATTTTAATAAATAGTAAAATTTTGCGTAAACCTTTTGTGTTTGTGTGTGTGTGTTTTTTTTTTTTTTGGGGGGGGGGGGGGGGGGGCCTCCCTGACCAGCTATGCTTAGGGCCTCCAAAACCTTAGCAGCGGCCCTGAGTAGAAGGTAGTTAGTTAGAGGTGTTAGGAGAGTAAGTGCTCTTTGAAGAGCTCTGTCTTCAGGAGTTTATTAAAGATAGTGAGAGATTCTCCTGATCTGGTAGTAGAAGGTAGTTAGTTAGAGGTGTTAGGAGAGTAAGTGCTCTTTGAAGAGCTCAGTCTTCAGGAGTTTATTAAAGATAGTGAGAGATTCTCCTGATCTGGTAGTGGAAGGTAGTTAGTTAGAGGTGTTAGGAGAGTAAGTGCTATTTGAAGAGCTCAGTCTTCAGGAGTTTATTAAAGATAGTGAGAGATTCTCCTGATCTGGTAGTAGAAGGTAGTTAGTTAGAGGTGTTAGGAGAGTAGGTGCTCTTTGAAGAGCTCTGTCTTCAGGAGTTTATTAAAGATAGCGAGAGATTCTCCTGATCTGGTAGTAAAAGGTAGTTAGTTAGAGGTGTTAGGAGAGTAAGTGCTCTTTGAAGAGCTCTGTCTTCAGGAGTTTATTAAAGATAGCGAGAGATTCTCCTGATCTGGTAGTGGAAGGTAGTTTGTTCCACCATTGGGGAACTCTGTATGAGAACAGTCTGGATTGCATTGTGTGAATGTTTGTTTGGTAAAGTGAGGCAATGTTCATTGGAGGAGCGCAGCGGCCGGGAGGTAGCGTAAGCCTTCAGGATCGAGTGCAGGTAGGAAGGAGCTGTTCAGTCATCACCTTGTAGGCGATTGTAAGAGCTTTGAATTTGATGCGAGCATCAACTGGTAGCCAGTGGAGCTCAATGAGCAGCGGAATGACATGTGCCCGTTTTGGCTGGTAGAAGACCAGACGTGCTGCTGCATTCTGGATCATCTGTAGTGGTTTTACTACACAGGCCGGGAGGTCAGTTAGTACGGCATTGCAGTAGTCGAGGCGTGAGATTACCACCGCTTGTATCAGGAGTTGGGTGGCCTGTTGCGTCAAAAACTGTCAAATTTGTTCGATGTTGTAAAGCGCAAAGCAGCAGGATCGAGCAACTGAGGCAGATGGTTATGGCAAAGTTGTGTTGAAAAGATGGTTTCACTGGTATAACCAGAAGTTCAGTCTTTGAGAGGTTTAGCTGAAGGTAATATACATTATATTACTGTAAATATTCTTTACAAAAATCATATGTACTTTACCTGTCTTCAGAAGCCAGTAAAGTATTTCTTCAGTAGCCAGAAGAAATACAGTATAATATTCACTAATATATCTCTGTAAACATGTAGCTGGCCATATACTATAAAGAACTTCACTGTAAATGAACAGTAAAACTCTGGCATCAGAAACACCACAAAGTCACTGCACTGCTGTTCTCAGACAAAATTAACTTTTTGCTTTGTAGAAAATGAAAATGATAACTTATAGCTTACAGCACAGTGGGTCAACAGCCAACCATTAAATAAAATATAACTGAATTCCCAAAGTTAGGTAGCTCTGATAGGCAAGACTCCACACTAATGATTAGTTAGGGAAAAGGGGACACACCCATCATGCAAATAAAGAATGTCAGGGGCCAGTAGGAAAGATGTAACTTTTGTGTACGTACTAAGGTTTTTTTAGTGTTTTTACTGTACAATGTTGTTTCTTGCGTTAAAATTTGTTCCACTTACAGAATTGTTTAATGGGCTCCTTGCACTCACGGCTCTGACGCATTTCCGTTTTCAAATAATGCGGCTCGGACGTTTCCGGTTGTATTGTTTACATTCGCCTGTATAGGGAAAACGTAATTTTTTTACAAGCTAGAGGTCAAAATGAGTATCCAGCGTGAAGTTTTGTAGTCAGAACAAAAAAAATCAGAGCACTGCTGTGTTCCTTTTTGCTCAGCGTCTGCTAGGGTTAATGGAAGCTTAAGCTTGCATAGCTTCCCGGTTCAGAGTGATCTAATAAACAGTGTCTAATAAATATCATGTCTGCTTTTTGCTTACATTAGCGTAGAGATCTTGAGGGGAATCTGTCAACACCAGCGAACTCCGGCAGCATATTACACCCAGCTAATCCAAAAAATGATCTAGTTGCTCTCTCTTTCCCAACAGCGCGGAACTACCCAGAACCAGCTTTAAACGCTGTAACACGTTTTACCAGTGTAGCTGAGACCAGTGATAGTAGCGTGTAGGTTGTTCTAAAGGCTAACTTACTCTATCAGTATGAGCTTTAACTTTATACTGATCCAGCACCACCCTGGATATACTGACAGACCAGCTACACCAGCAAACTCAAAATACATGATTTACTGTTACTGGAGCTCATCATCCAGCCTGTTTACTACCCACCTCTCTGGATTTTACAGCGAGTCAGTAATGAGGGTTATAGTGATTTGTTATATATATACTGATTAAGTTTATTATGGAGTGAAAAAATAAGATATTTAGTGTTTGTGGCTCCTGAAACAGGGACACCACCTGGACTGGTTCTGTTTTCTCTGCAATTTATGAATTATTAACATGTTCACAGCGTAATTTAATGTTAATCTCACATTACCAAACACAGCGGAGGTAACGTTACTGAAATGCGCTGTGTGCAGTTTTTCCCGATCCTCCTGTCCGGAGGTACAGACCTTGCCCCGAACAGTAAAAAAAATAGTCGGACAATTAAAAAAAATAATAAGTAGTTGTTATTACAAGTAGTTGTAATAATTGAATTAAAAAAAAACTTTATAGAAATAGATTAATTTTAATCTAAAAAAATTAACACTTATTTAAAAAAATGTAAAAAAAAATAGTAGACTAGTAGTAGTTAACTGTGAATACATGTTATTGTGTGTGTGTAAATATGTATATACAGCATTTATTTATTTTGTTAATTTTGTATTTTCTTTTTCTTCTGATTTCTGATTTTTACTGTAGACTGTGGGAGTTGGGGGTCATATAAAGTCACTAAATAACATTTTTCTAAAAGACATAATGACTATAATGTTCTATTACATTGTCAATGTTGATAAATTTGGGATGCACTAGGCTGTTCCCTGTTTTAGCTTCATATATGCCCATTGTATTGTATAGGGGGGGGGGGGGGGTTGTGCATGTGTGATGGATCACAGTATAAACCAATAGGCAGTCGGAATGGTATATGTTCTCTACATCCAATCACAATCAGATTCACTCTGGATGGAGAGATTTATCTATATATATATATTTTTTTTTTGATGATAAGAAGCTGGAATGAAAACAAGCTGAAATGAAATAGGAGTAAGGAGGCTATTTTGAAATGAAAGAAATAGAAAGTAAAAAATCATCTGAAAAAAAAAAAAAAACATTAAAGTATAGATGACCTACATTTCTACTTCAAAATTTCTAACGTAACAAAGTATTTTTTTCAGGAAACAGACTTGAGTGTAGTGCGACTTACCAGGTGAATACAAGCCAAATATTGACTGATTAGAAACTACCAAAAACAATGTTTTAATCTTTAAACAGCACTATTTTTATCAACAACAAAAAAAAGATTATTTTAAGATCAAACAATAGTAGCCCACAATATTTACATGGACTACATGTTGTTTGTAGAGGGGTGGGTTAAAGCGCATTTAGGGGGGGGGGGGGGGGGGGCTATAGCCCCCTAAAATCGGTCTAACCACATCCACAAGGTTCATTGTGAGCTAAATGTGAGCTAATAGTGAGCTTACGGTAAGCCATTATCACATACTTTGCATTAGGCTGGATCTACTCCACTGCTGGGGTTGTAAACTGATAGTTTGATCCTCTAATAAACCAGTAGTTTTGCATGTAACCTGCCGTGAGAGAGAGGAAGGAAAGGACTTCAGAGAATTTGCACAGCAATGCACCCTGGGAGATGAGCACAGTCAGGTATTTATTGTTAGCAATGGCCAGTGGACTCCGCCTTCGTCTGTTGTCATGGACATTAAACCTGTTTCCTATCTTTGCATCCTATCTGCCGCCTTTTACAGTCTGTTTCACATCAAAACCTGCAGTTTTGTAATGAAGTTTACACAATAAAAGTCTCTGCAGCACTACTGTGTCAATTTTATTTTGTGTTGTACATTTTTTTTTTCTACTCCTTTTATTCTATGAACTACGGACAACATTTTCCCCAAATTCCAAATAAAAATATTCTCATTTAGAGCATTTATTTACGGAAAATGAGAAATGACTGAAATAACAAAAAAGATGCAGAGCTTTCAGACCTCAAATAATGCAAAGAAAACAAGTTCATATTCATAAAGTTTTAAGAGTTCAGAAATAATCAATATTTGGTGGAATAATCCTGGTTGGTTTTTAATCACAGTTTTTTTTTTCATGCATCTTGGCATCATGTTCTCCTCCACCAGTCTTACACACTGCTTTTGGATAACTTTATGCTGCTTTACTCCTGATGTAAAAATTCAAGCAGTTCAGTTTGGTGGTTTGATGGCTTGTGATCATCCATCTTCCTCTTGATTATATTCCAGAGGTTTTTAATTTGGTAAAATATATATTTTTTGAAGTGGTCTAAACTGTTTTTGTGAGCAGGTGCTTGATTTAAACCCAACATTTTAGTAAGTAGAGCATTAAAACTGAGCTTTTAAAAATCATTTTCAATATAACAGTTTATTTTCACACCTTGCACCTGCGCCGTTTAAATAGCAATGTAGCTTGAGAATATATCTACGCTGATGATGCTGGTCCTCTCACAATTAGGTGTATTCAGGTACATTTCTGATTCTGTTTATCAGTGGTGCTCTGGTTTCAAGGCTGCTGGAATTAAACATCTGGCTACAACAAAGCTGCAACTGGAATGTGCTGAATTTTACTGACAAAGAATACATAGCTATGCAGCTATGCAGCCAGAACTGGATCACCAATCACCATGAGCTCTGCGCACTAAAATACCATATACCATCACTTCTTTATCACAGCAAAAAACACCTTTGACTTGGAAAAGCTTGTTAATAACATTAAAAACTCAGCTAGAAAATTGTTAAAGTTAAAGAAAAAAAAACTTTAAATAAATGGACATCTTAAACCCAGTGCTACCGTAATTTCAAAGTTACCTTAAATTCGTAAATAGTAATATTTTGGCCAAGTAGTGGAATGCAATTAGTTTGGATAAAAGAGCAATGTCCACAAAAGAACAAACGGGAAGTGAAGAAAAAAAAGTGAGAAGTAGAGAGAAAGAATGAGCAAGAAATAGAGAATTAGACAGAAAGAGAGAAAAGTAGAGAAGTCCAGAAAGGAAAATGAATTAGTAGAGAGAAGTAGAGAGAAGAGAAAGCTAGAATTAGAGAAGTAGAAAGGAGGGCACTAAAGGACCCTGTGGTGCGGCCTAAGCTTTTATCTTTAATGGCTTTATTTATTCCCCTTACATTATTTTACTTTTATACTTTAAGTAGTTTTTAAGGCATTACTTTTACACTTTTACTTAAAGATTAAAAAAGAAAACTTGATACTTGATACAGCTTCTACTTCAACTAGTATCTATACTTCTACCTGTAACAGAGTAATGAATGGAGATACTTTTCATACCTTTGCTGAACTGTGGTTTTGGCACTAACTTGAGTTTCACCTTCCCTGCCCTACCACACACACACACCTGAAACAGACCTGACCTGACTTGTTCTCATGCCTTGGCGCGACATGCTTTACTGAGGTAAATGCGCTCTTTGCACAACGACTTCCGCATTCTCATCAGTGCTGCTCCAGCGTTTCCTGTTTGGATTTTCTAATACACTCGCTATGGCAGTATTATCAGCTGGTGTTTACAAGAGCTTATAAAAATTAACCTCAATGCCAAGGAGACCAGTAAAGCCCACCAATAGAAAGCTAGAGAAAGGCTTTAAACTATATGCATCTTCATACCTACACAACTACGAAGATTTTTTTCTTATATTTTACGTTAGCCCACACAGCTCAGCATTAGCTAGCATAGCTAACTAGCTTGCTAGGTGCATTACTGTTAGTTGTTAGTTTCTTCTGTTATCAAATGGAAGTCTAATAAAATGCTAGTAATAATAATAATTCTAACTATAATGATCATTATAAAAATAATTATACAAATGCCAGCCATAAGAATAATACAAATGCTAGCTATAATAATAATAATAATAATAATAATATCTAGCTATAATTATAATAATAAAAATGCCAGCTATAATAATAATAATAATAATAATAATGAAAATAATATCTAGCTATAATAATAATAATATTATTATTATTATTATTATTATTATTATTATTATTAATAATAATAATAATGAAAATAATATCTAGCTATAATAATAATAATAATAATAATAATAATAATATCTAGCTATAATTATAATAATAAAAATGCCAGCTATAATAATAATATCTAGCTATAATAATAATAATGCTAGCTATAATAATGATAATAATAATATCTATGTTACGCGGGAGACGGAGGGATGGACGTAAGTGCAATATATACTTTATTAAACAAACAAGATAAAATAAAACAATAAACAAAACGCGGGTAACGCAAAAAACATACAAAAAAAACAAGGCTAGGATAAATATAAACTGAGAAACACTGACTAAGAAACTAAGACGAGGATACAAGAAACACAGACTAAGAAACTAAGACTAGGATACAAACGGACTGCAGGGATACAAAGATACAGCATACAAAATACAAAATACAAAAGACTCGACACTGAACATTCAAACAGACGGGCTTAAATACATGAGGAGAGTGAGAAACACCTGGGCTAGGATGACGAGGGGGCGGGGTTACAGACAAGACACAGGTGAGAACACTAAATAGCTAGGGCAGGGCTGGGGTGGAGCTAGGGTGGAGACAGGTACAAAAAACAACAACACAAGCACATGGCTGGGAAACATGACAGGTAAACAGAGGGGCAGGAGCACAAGAGACAAAATAAGGCAGAAACAGAAGACAGACATGGGCTAAGGTGTAACATTACCCCCCCTCAACGGCGCCACTACCAGGGGCGCCGAGAGAGAGGGAACAGAGGAAGGGAACAGACGGGACTAACGACCGAACAGGGGCTGAGACTGGACATGAGACTGGACACGAAACGGGGACAGGACCTGGAACGGAGACGGGACAGGGGACTGGACAGGGAATGGAAACTGGACAGGAGACGTAGACCGGACAGGGAACTTGACATGGGACGGAGACTGGAATGTAGACTGGGACGGGGACAGGACACATGGCTGAACAGGGGACTGGACAGGAGACAGAGACTGGACAGGGGACCGAACAGGAGACGGAGACTGGACAGGGAACGGAGACTGGGACTGGACACGGGGCTGAGACTGGACAGGGGGCTGGACAAAACTGGACAGGGGAACTGGAACAAATACATGGACAGGGACGGACACAAACACAGTGACAGGGACGGGAACAGGAAAACCACCGGGGACAGGAACGGGAACAAACACAGACACGGGGACCAGGACAGGGAGAGACATGGGTACAAACACAGCACTGGGGGCAAAGTCAGAAGGCCTCGGGGCAGGCCGGGAATCACGGGGCTTGGGACCAAGCATTGTTCTGGGAGTAGGCTTGGGGGTGTACAAAGTTCTGGGAGCAGGTACCGGGTCAGGGGCAGTGGGTACCACATGGGTGGCAGGCACTGCTGGTGCTTGAGCTGATGCTGTAGCAGCGGGAGCTGCTGGTGCTGGAGCTGAGGCTGTAGCAGCGGGTGCTGCTGGTGCTGGAGCTGTGGCAGCAGGTGCTGGAGCTGGAGCTGTGGCAGCAGGTGCTGGAGCTGGAGCTGTGGCAGCAGGTGCTGGAGCTGGAGCTGTGGCAGCAGGTGCTGGAGCTGGAGCTGTGGCAGCCGGTGCTGGAGCTGTGGCAGCCGGTGCTGGAGCTGGAGCTGTGGCAGCCGGTGCTGGAGCTGGAGCTGTGGCAGCCGGTGCTGGAGCTGTGGCAGCAGGTGCTGGAGCTGGAGCTGTGGCAGCAGGTGC
The DNA here is from genome assembly GCF_023375975.1 of Astyanax mexicanus. NCBI lineage: Eukaryota > Metazoa > Chordata > Actinopteri > Characiformes > Acestrorhamphidae > Astyanax > Astyanax mexicanus. The sequence goes on from NC_064426.1 coordinate 1,631,490, forward strand.
TGGAGCTGGAGCTGTGGCAGCAGGTGCTGGAGCTGGAGCTGTGGCAGCAGGTGCTGGAGCTGGTGCTGTGGCAGCAGGTGCTGGAGCTGGTGCTGTGGCAGCAGGTGCTGGAGCTGGAGCTGTGGCAGCAGGTGCTGGAGCTGGAGCTGTGGCAGCAGGTGCTGGAGCTGTGGCAGCAGGTGCTGGAGCTGGAGCTGTGGCAGCAGGTGCTGGAGCTGGAGCTGTGGCAGCAGGTGCTGGAGCTGGAGCTGTGGCAGCAGGTGCTGGAGCTGGAGCTGTGGCAGCAGGTGCTGGAGCTGGAGCTGTGGCAGCAGGTGCTGGAGCTGGAGCTGTGGCAGCAGGTGCTGGAGCTGGAGCTGTGGCAGCAGGTGCTGGAGCTGGAGCTGTGGCAGCAGGTGCTGGAGCTGGAGCTGTGGCAGCAGGTGCTGGAGCTGTGGCAGCAGGTGCTGGAGCTGGAGCTGTGGCAGCAGGTGCTGGAGCTGAGGCTGAGGCAGCAGGTGCTGGAGCTGAGGCTGGAGCAGCGGAAGCTGCTGGTGCTTGAGCTGGAGCTGGGGCTGGAGCAGCGGTAGCTGCTGGTGCTTGAGCTGGAGCTGGGGCTGGAGCAGCGGAAGCTGCTGGTGCTTGAGCTTGAGCTGAGGCTGGAGCAGCGGGTGCTGCTGGTGCTTGAGCTGAGGCTGGAGCAGTGGGTGCTGCTGGTGCTTGAGCTGGAGCTGAGGCTGGAGCAGTGGGTGCTGCTTGAGCAGGCGCGGCGGGTGCTGCTTGAGCAGGCGCGGCGGGTGCTGCTTGAGCAGGCGCGGCGGGTGCAGCTTGAGCAGGCGCGGCGGGTGCAGCTTGAGCAGGCGCGGCGGGTGCAGCTTGAGCAGGCGCGGCGGGTGCAGCTTGAGCAGGCGCGGCGGGTGCAGCTTGAGCAGGCGCGGCGGGTGCAGCTTGAGCAGGCGCGGCGGGTGCAGCTTGAGCAGGCGCGGCGGGTGCAGCTTGAGCAGGCGCGGCGGGTCTAGGAGCTCGTGACCTGGGAGTAGGCACAGGAGCAGAGGCTGGACCCCCATGCACATGAACTGGGGTAACAGCGGGCACAGAGTCAGAGGCGGCCGGGGCCGCGGGCACAGAGTCAGAGGCGGCCGGAGCCGCAGGCACAGAGTCAGAGGCGGCCGGAGCCGCGGGCACAGAGTCAGAGGCGGCCGGAGCCGCGGGCACAGGGTCAGAGGCGGCCGGAGCCGCAGGCACAGAGTCAGAGGCGGCCGGAGCCGCGGGCACAGAGTCAGAGGCGGCCGGAGCCGCGGGCACAGGGTCAGAGGCGGCCGGAGCCGCGGGCACAGGGTCAGAGGCGGCCGGAGCCGCGGGCACAGGGTCAGAGGCGGCCGGAGCCGCGGGCACAGGGTCAGAGGCGGCCGGAGCCGCGGGCACAGGGTCAGAGGCGGCCGGAGCCGCGGGCAGCGCTGATACAGAGGCGGCCGGAGCCGCGGGCAGCGCTGAAACAGAGGCGGTGGGTCCTGCTGGCGTGAGCGCGGCAGGCACCGCTGACGTGGAGGCGGCTGCAACCGCGGGCTTGGAAGCGGCTGGCACCGCTGGCGAAGAAGCCGCTTCAGCGGGAGCTGAGAGTGCGGCTGCCGCCAAGACCCGGACTGGAGCCGCAGATTCAGCAGTGGGCGAGGCTGTGGAAATCGGACCGGAGCTTGCTTCTGGAGCAGGAGTCGGAAACCTGGAATCCGGCAGGGCTGTAGAGCTCGGAGCCGGCAGGGCTTGCGAGCTGGGAGCCGGGCGGGCTTGAGAGCTGGGAGCCGGCCGGACTGTAGAGCTGGAAACCGTCCGTGCTTGTGAGCTGGAAGCCGGCCGGGCTTGAGAGCTGGAAGTCGGCCGGGCTTGAGAGCTGGAAGCCGGCCGGGCTTGAGAGCGCGGTGGAGTTAGCAGGCTAGCTAGCTTAGCTGGAGCTGGGCTGACGAGCTCCAAGCCGAGGAGAGGCGCCGGGAGTGGTTCATCTCCCCGAATTTGCTCGGCGAGGAACCGGAGATACTCGAGGTCCGCTCTCCTCGTTGCCTGCCACCTTGCTACGTCCATATTTAGGTCGAGTCTTATGTTACGCGGGAGACGGAGGGATGGACGTAAGTGCAATATATACTTTATTAAACAAACAAGATAAAATAAAACAATAAACAAAACGCGGGTAACGCAAAAAACATACAAAAAAAACAAGGCTAGGATAAATATAAACTGAGAAACACTGACTAAGAAACTAAGACGAGGATACAAGAAACACAGATTAAGAAACTAAGACTAGGATACAAACGGACTGCAGGGATACAAAGATACAGCATACAAAATACAAAATACAAAAGACTCGACACTGAACATTCAAACAGACGGGCTTAAATACATGAGGAGAGTGAGAAACACCTGGGCTAGGATGACGAGGGGGCGGGGTTACAGACAAGACACAGGTGAGAACACTAAATAGCTAGGGCAGGGCTGGGGTGGAGCTAGGGTGGAGACAGGTACAAAAAACAACAACACAAGCACATGGCTGGGAAACATGACAGGTAAACAGAGGGGCAGGAGCACAAGAGACAAAATAAGGCAGAAACAGAAGACAGACATGGGCTAAGGTGTAACAATCTAGCTATAATAATAATAATAATAAAAATGCCAGCTATAATAATAATAATAATAATAATAATAATAATAATAATAATAATAATAATAATAATAATAATGCTAGGTGGTGGATCATTCAGGCAAGTACCTTTAGCTGATCTCCTCTCCCAAACACGTGGAGCCTGGGTGCTGTCACGTTAATTATTCCATTATTATTATCCCAGTTATTCCAAGCAGTGGCACTGCATGCTTTGCCAGTCGTCTCCAAGCTTCTGATGTTTTTGGTTTAAGCAGGTAGTCTGGTATTAAATGTTTGCTACAGACCTTTCAGACGGTGAAATGGTAAAGTGGTGCCGACTGATGTTCATCAGTCACTGTTTATTAGATCACTCTGAGCAGGGAAGCTATGAAAGCCTAAAGCTTCCATAAAACTTAGCAGACGCCGTGCAAAAAGGAACACAGCAGTGCTTAAAACGGCTTGAAAACCTCACGCTGGATACTCATTTTGACCTCTCGCTAGTAAAAAATGTACGTTTTGCCTATACAGACGAATGTAAACAATACAGCCGGAAACGTCCGAGCCGCATTATTTGAAAACGGAAATGCGTCAGAGCCGTGAGTGCAAGGAGCCCATTAAGAATCTTTTTAATTTTCTTTCGCACGAAGAGTGTGAGCATGTCATGCCAAACCCACAAACAATGCTGCTGGTGCTTCTTTACAAACATCAACATTTATATTTTTGCAAGACATGTGCCAAGTGTACAACTGGGCCCTTTAGTCCACCCTGCGCAAGGCATGTGGCAATGCTCATTGCTATCTTTAGTTGCTATTCCTATAGTTTAGGAATATATTAACACTGATGGGTGTGGTGATCACTGATGGGGAATGGTGTATTCAGGGTAACAAGCAATGTTACTTTTCCTCCCCATGTAGCACTTTGGGTTTAGGCCAGAAAGTTCCACATTGGTCTCATTTGACCACAGTACCTTCTTTTACAAGTTTGTGTTTGTAAGGTGACAAAATGTCGAAAAATTCAAGAGGTATCAATATTTTTGCGAGCCACTGTATGCAGCTAAAAAAAAGAACAGGGAGTGTAGTGCATGCCAGATTTATCAACATTAACATTTTAATATTATGGCTTTTAGAAAAAAAAATTGACTTGGCTTTATTTTTCCCCCCTTACATTACTTTTACTTTTATACTTTAAGTAGTTTTGAAATCAGTACTATTACACTTTTACTTAAAGAGTAAAAATCTTGAGTTGATACTTCTTTAAAAGTATTTTACTGTAAGATTGATCGTTAATTAAAGAGTGCTTCCCAAACAGTTCAGCAACTTACACACCAGAGACCGCAAATTCTGAGGGAGAAAACGTAAATAATCATTATTATTCAAGTAATATATGTTATGTTACGATATGTTAAGTCATGCAATATTATATTATATTATATTACATTAAATTAAATAATATAATATTGTATTATATTATATTATATTATATAATATTATATTATATTATATTATATTGTCCACTCTTCAGCTCCCTCCCCCTCATCACAGTCCAAATGATATCAGCTTGTAGTCTAATTGGGCCCTCTATGAAATAACCAATCAAACCAAGATGTAAATCATTTAAATCCATGAACAGTCCACGGGGAGTCTGGCAATAGATCAAAAGATACTGAAGATGGCGGCCATCCAAAGAATATTTGCTTTAAATCAGCATCGCCGTTTGAGAAGACTGTGCTATCCAAGAGGTAGAGCCTGTTACAAGATTGGGGTTCATGTCCCTTTAAGAAATGTATGTGAAGCGCACTATATATATTTGTTTAGATTAGTTTGGCGGAGGCAGTGGCAATGTGTGATTAGGAGCAAATTAGGGTTAGGTGGCTGCTGCTTCGCCTGTCTCTCTCTCCGCCTTGTGTTCGGCTAGTTAACATCCATGGCTCTCCCCTCTGTTCTCTGAATGCTAGCTTCGTTTAATTTTGAGTGCTTAGAACTGCTAATAAATGAAAGAAGTGCTTGGAAACTCACCCTGGACTCCTGAGACTGGCTTTGAAAGAGAACCAAGTGAAGTAAAAGTGGGTATCACCCTAGAGTAGTTATCTCTAGCCCAAAGAACTACAAGTTCCACTGGTTCCCGTCCACGGCCGGGAGAAACAACTGCCAGGAGAATAAAGTTGACAAGCCATTGGTCTCAATGCTGCTCTATGCGCAATTATTAACCCACTGGATGAACTCAGCGATGATGAGCTAATCGACAAATACAGGCTGCCCAGGAGTGAAATAACTGCTTTACTGGATTTAGTAAAGCAGCAACTGGCAAGCAGAAGTTTTGCTCTGAGTCCTACAGTGCAGCTCCTCACTGCCCTCCGATACTATGCAACAGGTGGATTTCTGCAGACTATTGGTGATGGTCATGGGCTTAGCAAGGCTGCTGTGTCAAAGTGCGTGCATTGTGTTACCAGGCTGCTTCTGCACCATGTACGCACCTTGTTCAATTCCCAACAGGCAGGGAATTACAGACCACCAAGATAGGGTTTCATCTCATTGGAAAGGTCCCTGGTGTTGTGGGTGCAGTGGATGGAACACTAATTCCTATACACACTCCTTGCCTGTTAAATCCAATCTACACCTCTCGTAAAGGGTACTCTGCATTAAATGTGCAGGTCATATGCAACCATCAGGGGCTCTTTACTGACATTGTAGCCAAGTGGCCTGGGAGCATGCATGACGCGTTCATCTGGGCTAACTCAGGGGTGTGTCAACTAGCAAAAGACGGTGGATTTGCTGGTGGATGTCTGCTGGGTGATAGCGGGTATCCTCTCCGTGCGTGCCTGCTAACTCCTGTGATGAACCCCCAAACTGCATCTGAGGAAAGGTTCAACAGGGCACACAGAAGAACACGCAGCGTAGTGGAGCGCGCTCTGGGCATCCTGAAGATGCGGTTTCGATGCCTTCATAAGTCATTTAATTTTTTTCTTTCTTTGTTAAAGAGCATAATATGAAGTATTTCAGCATGAAAGTTCATATTAGTAATGTGTAACAGCATCCTGAATCATAACTATATCCATACCTGTCAAGTCTCCCGTTTTGGCCGGGAAACTACCGTATTTTACTCCTCTTTCCCGCCGTCCTCCCGTATTAGTATTTTCCCGTAAATTTCCCGTATTATACTAAATAAAAAAAAATATAGGCCACAGGCGACAATGCACTGTGTGTCTCTTAACCAATCGTGTTGCCGGTTCAAGGAGAAAGTCCCGCCTTTCAGGAGAAACAGCCAATCAGCTTGCTGGTTTTGCGGAGCGCAGTTTAGTGTGGGGGAAGCCCCGCCCCTCCCCTCGCTGTGAGTTCAGGCAGCTAGTCGGAGCAGCTGTCGTTAAAACTTATCTGGATATACGGAGATTTTTCTAAAAGAAAGGTAACTAACCATGTAAACTGTGATGAGATTGTTTCTGATAGCTGGTTAAAAAGACTCTTCTCTGAATCAAAACATAAATTAAACCCACTGTGTGTTTAATAAAATCCAGCTTGTGACTCAGTTAGCTTAACTTTAGAATTAGCTAGATAGATATTCAGGGTTTGAGAAAAATCTACATATATATATATATATATATATATATATAATGCCCTGCCCTGATGTGCCTGATCAGCCAATAACTATCATTTCCAAACTCTATTAGTTCAGGGCTAGTTTTAGGGTTTGTTAGAATTTGTTTACATCTCAAGTATTGTGGTAATGTATTATAATGTAATGTAATGTATTATTTAGAAGGGGTAGAAGAGATGGTTGAGCTGGAGAGAGAGAAAATGTGGAGAGGGCTGAAATTAACTGAACTGATCAGGAGTGGACTGAACGATAGAAAGAAGTATTAATGAAAGATTATTAATTGTGTAGGCCCCTTAGGACTATTATTTACTTATGGAATATATCTGATCCATGTCCTTCTTGTAAATTTGTGCACCCTTCAATTTCAATTTTAAATCTATTAAATAATAATAATAATAATAATATATATATATATATATATATATATATATATATATATATATATATATATATATAATTTTTAGCCCTCGGTTGGGCTGTTGGGGCGGCGGAAAAAATTCCTTATTTTTAAGTCCAAAACTTGACAGGTATGACTATATCTCTGCTGTTTGTAACAAAACCGTGTGTAAATCGGGTATAAAATGGTAGAGTTGTGATAATTGTAGATGTATTAAACACATTAATCAGTGTAAATCACTGGGGAGCGCTGGAAGGGGGGCTCTTGCTTTGCTGTGCAGCCACCTCTCGTAAAGTGTCCCACAGCGCCACCTGCTGTTCTGGGGCGATGCATTTGTACGAGGGTTGGGTGTATTTGTGAGAAAATCTCAACACGAGTTTGCGACTCTGCTAAAACTGTGCCAAAAGTCACATGATTTACAAATGGGCTGTGCGTGTTCGTGAATCATGACACGGTAATGTTTGAAAATCATGTTTTACTAGTTTTTTGTTACTTTTTGCATTTGTAAAACTTGTTATATTTGTTTGTAAAGACCAATGTATTAGAAAACAGATGTGTATTTATTTGAAGTTTACATATATATTTACAACCATCAGGCTTTGTCTTTGTAAAACACACCGTGTGTGTTAGATAGTCGAGTTTTGTATTTGTAAAACGTGTTGGGTTTGTTTGCAAGTAGTATCATATTTACATAATACGTTTTCTTTATTTGCATAGTTTTGGCACTTACTTAGCTCCATAGCAATCCAACCCCTCCTGATGCTTGGGCCTCTGAGGTTACCTGAGAGCAGGTTGTGGTGGTTGTTCAGTGGGTGGAGTAACACTGGAACTGACACTCCTGGGGGGAGGAGAACTTTCACAGCTGATCTTCTCTGCTCATCTGCTGATTTTGTTGTACACCTTTCAGAAGAAACTCAGAAGTGAAGGATTTGAGGTAGGTTTCTTTAAAATAACCTTAAGGCCAGATCATGCTTTTAGCTTTCAGAATAACCTGCAGATGAACGGTATGAAGATCCCAGTTGTATTGTGTTGTACTCTTTTACCAATGCCTAACGTTCAACCTAGTAGTCAACATTTGGTCAACATTAGTTTAGAATTTTATTTATTAATTGATTTATTGATGATGCAAAAATATATATAAAAAAGTATTAACAATTACAAACAGTTTACTACAAAATGTTTCGTGTGGTTTATCTTTTCATTTAACATTGTCTGCTCTACAGGATGTGTTGAGTCTAGTCCTAACTTAGAATTTTTTGAATTGTAGGTAAAATAAGAGTTTATTTCAAGTATTTCAGATTTTAGCATTTTTATTAGTGGTCTAATCATGCAGAATTGTTAAACGCAGTATATACAGCAGCAACTGGGTTCAAATAGTGGATACAAGTAAAAACAGACTCAAATGGAGAAAGAAAATGACATAAAAACAAAAAAAATGTCAACTAGTATGTATTTACTAGCATTGTACTTTAATTTTCTTTACATACACAGTGATGGGGTTGACAAGACAGTCCTTTCTGACTCGGTCTGGTTTAATATTTAACAGTTACATGATGTGAAGATGTTGGTTATATTATGTATTTCTCTTATGTGAATTCCTTCCATTAAAAAACAAAAAAAGGATCATTTTTGTAATCATTTATTTTTTGATGGATTTTAAAAAAATATGCTTTACAAACAGTTACAAACAGTTCAGAAACTAAAGCTACAAGCCATAATTGTCTATGTGGTCTCATTATCTGTATAAAAGCTAATTAGGAAAGTACCAGAGAAAGGCCGACAGAAATGTGACCTAACCTGCTGTTGGGAAGCATGAAGCTTTGGCATCTCAAATAAAATTGGGAGTTTCACAACTTATTAGTGTGAGCTTGGCAGTAGTTTTCCACACTTTGCATTATATCCTACTTCATATTATATGTCGCTGTCCAATGAAAAACATGTATCTCCAAAATGGAAACTTTAAAGAAAAGGCAAAAATGTGTATTAACTTTGAATTTTAAAACTTTGAAAGGTAAGACTTAAAATAAAGAACAATAACTCCAAGTATTTGGAGTACTTTTGGGCAAGTCATTCAAAACTATTTAACCCTCCTGTTATGTAATGGGTCAAATAGACCCGTTTAGATGTAGAAAGAATAGTTAAAAGTATTTTTTCAGTATAAAACTTATCCTGCTTGCCTTAATTAGTGTAGTGTAATCAATATATTGTATAACTCAAAATTCAATGTTATGTTTTAATGTTATGTAAAGCTATTTTGTCTAATATGTTGGTCTTTCAAAAGTAGTAAAGAAGTGAAACACAAAAAAGAATGAACATTGTTCATTCCGTGAATATCCTGATTGAACCATTAACTGTTAGAGGTAAGGAACAACATTGCACTACAAATTGATAGAATAATTAGCAATGTAGTTAGTAATAAAATATTCACACTACTTTTTCAGTAATTATTATTTTGGATATTAATTGGATAGTTAAACATGCACCGGATCAAATTGACCCGAGAACACGATTGCTGTTCCTGACAAATGAACATAACAGGAGGGATTACAGCATTACAGTGTAAAAAGCAGAGGAGTGAGATGTTTGCAGTAAAAATCAGGAGTAACTGTAATAATCAGAACTAAACCAACAAACATGATCTGAGTACAACTAGCAACAGTACAAACCATAAACCAGACTGACCAAAACATTAGAGCCAAATCACATAATCAAAAGTGCAAAACAAAAAATAGGTTATACATGGAAATAGATAAACAAAGAAATAACGCTCAGTATGCACCTGAAAAACAAGGGCAATACTTCACAAAAAAAAAAAAAAAAAACCCTGGACAAACAGACTGGTATATATACAAGGAAAAACACCAGTAATTACTCAGAACACAGGTGAGCCTGATCTAAAAATCAGGTGCTGATTGGCTGGCTGACACGTGAGTTAGAAGTGCATTCTGGGAGTTGCAGTTTGTGAAGGTGGACATGTCTGTAGAGGCCCTGGAAGGTGTGACACAAAGATCTTCATTTAACAGAAGGGTATTTTCATTTATTTATTTATTTATTTTTCCACTGTAAAAGAGCCATATTTGCCTCACTACTGCACTGCACTACTGGACTTAGACGTGCTTCCTTATATTTTTATACGTAAGATAGTAAAGATAAACTTTAATTCTTCAAAAATGTTCTTAATATTCTAAAATTCATTTTTTTTTCTTAAGAAAGGTATTTGTTTAAAAAACTGTTTGGGGGTGGGAGTTTCACAAAAAAAAGGGGGCTTTCACTAATTGCTTCCACTAGGAGCTTACACCAGGGGCTTCCACTGCAACAACAGCAACAACAGCAACAACAGGTTTTGTAGGAGCTACAGAAGGTCAGAGCTGCTCAGTGCCTGCATCTGTATTACGTTTAAAAGCTCAGCTTCTGCTAGTGGAAACATACAGTATAGTGGAAGTCTCCAGTAACACACATGTATGTAGGTACATGAACCAGTATGTGACTGACAGGTGACTTTTTTTTTTTTTGGTGCGATGGTGCGCACCAGAAAAATAAATTAAAATACTACCTTAATAAAACATATTAACAGTAATGTAACCTAGCGGTGTTACTTGGAGGAATTAAAAAGAGACAACAGTGCAAAATATTCCACTTTACTCCACCTGATCAGAACTCAGCAAGAAAAAAAAAACTCCCTCGCTCGCAGACGCGCTCTCTTTAATCCCAAAACAACCCTACCTCAAAACTAAGGCAACCCCCAGGGGACAAACAGCATTGGCAACTTCCCACATTAGTTTTACACACTACATAATAAAGTCTGATACAGTAATAATATTAAATAAAATAAAACTGCTGTTTTGGTCAAGTTCAACAAACATTTCTCCATACATTGTATGATTTGTCATTCATGTAATAATCATGACAGGCAGGCGCAAATCTAATATAAATAAAATTAAATAGAATAAATAAAGCATTTTGAAACAAAGCTAACATACAGATTCACATTAATAGACTCGATAAGTTCATTTATTTAATGATAGGTTCATAATGTAATTTATTTAAATTTTAAAACAATACATATTGTTGAAATATACTAGTATGTGTAATTTGTTTTGTCTTTCAGTATACAGTATATAATACTGTATATAATACAGTATATAATACTGAATCATAACACTAAAAGTTAAAAATGGCGACGGTCCGGACCTTGGCCTGGCAAAATTTTCTCTAACTGGACCATAGTGAATTCTAGTTGAATACCCCTGCTATAGACTCAAAAAGGCATGTAGAATGCTAGCTAACTCTATAAGGCTAAAATATTAGCTTAAATAAACTTAGTTTTGTAAATACAGGAGACTGACAGCTTTTTTTTTGAAGAGCACATTGGACTGTACAGAGCTCTGCTGAAACTGGGAGCTGTGTCTGACTCTAAAATAGTCATTAAATTAAATGCCTTAATTCAATTGTAGGACAAAAGGACAACAGACTTTCTGACTGATTGCCAGAGATTACTGGAGTATTATCTTCATTCCAATCTGCACTGTCGCCAGGTTTAATGAAGCTCCTTATCATTGCTGAATCAAGCGATCAAGCTGGTTTTATACAAAGACCAACCAAACTGCTCTTATTTTCCACTGTTTGTGTAATAACTACACTATTAACACGGTACTGTACTTTTACTTCCAATACTTCAGTACTACTTTTTACAATAAACTACTTCTAAAATACTTAAGTACAAAAATGTTGAATACTTTAGTAATTCCACTTAAGTGTGGAGCTTGAAGAACACTTCAACTTCTACTCAAGTCTCTTTTTTTTGATAGAGCACTTGTACTTTTACTCAAATCTGCATCTTTAGTACTTTATACATCTCTGCTGATCAGCCATGTAGTTTACAAACCACTGACGTGTCTAAATACGTCTCTTGGACGGTTCCCCGGCTCACCACTATTTACTAAATTGACTCTAAGAGAACTCTAAGTTCTCTAAGTATACAATTTGTAAAAATAAAGCAAAGACTAAAAGACAAGATGAGAATCAATCTGTTTAAAGGAAGGAGAAGACAGCTTTAATTAGCAAATAGTTTCAATCTTACAAGCAGATCAGAACCAAAAGTCTTCTAAGTAACACATCCCGTACATACAATTTCTTACATGTAAAAATGGGTTGGACTTTCTTAGTGAGATGGCATGTAGGTGGGACAGCAAGGCTCCACCTATATTTGTCATATAATCTCTTCCACTTTTGGGCCTAATCGTGCCATCCAAGCGGAAGGCCGTACATGGTCCTGTAAAACCAAAACAAGGTCTTAAAACTGTTAATAAGAATTTACTATCCATCCCTAATGAGTTTTTGGTTGTTGGGAGGGTGTCAACCCGTTTTGATATATTGGTGGGACAGAAAACTCCCTTACTAAAGTTTTTGATGGCCTACAACCTCTTCCCTAGTGTATCTTCTTTTGATCAGATACGGATGTCACCTGTCAAAATGTGATTCATTTTAGTCCCAACTCCAACCTCACCGTACCAAGCACAGAAAAACAACTGGTATGCAAGCTATAATGTTCTGTTGTAATTTCATACAAGTCTTTAAACCAATGATTAAGGCTTTTAATTACCACACCACACCCACTACAATATTCCCATTTACAAGGAAAAAGGTTGTATGGTGTCAGAAAGCTAAACAAAAAAATATGATCTGAGAGCTCAAAAAATATGATGGGGAGCTCCTTTCATTCTTGCACTTTAATTGTATTAACCCTCCTGTTATGTTTAGGGTCAAATTGACCCGTTCTGAAGTTTGAAGGTCTAAGAAAAATGGTTAACAGTATTTTTTTTCAGTTTTCTGCTTGCCTTAATTAGTAAAATCAACATAAAATATGAAAATGGTTCATCTCACATATTTGCAATGACCCCCCTGCAAAAAAAGTTTGAACATGTATTTTTTATATTGAAAAACGAGTGAATTATCCTAATTGAAGCATTACCTTTTAGAGGTTAGAAACACTATTGCACTAAATATTGATAAAATATAGAGTAATGGAGTTAGTGATTAAATATTCACACTGCTTGTTAGGATGTTTTTTGGGTTCAGACATCTTTGCATAATTAAACATGCACCGGGTCAAACTGACCTGTGAACACCATTGCTGTTCCTGATTAGTGAACATAAGAGGGTTAAATAAAGACAAAGCATTGATCTTGTTTAAAATGATTAAAATTACTTAATTCTTCTTGTTATTTTTTTTTCAGAACCAACAATGCTTTATTCATCAAAAGCACATCAAGTTGTCCTGATAGTAACATGCTGGCTCAGTGGAATTGCCACTTGTTTGCTGTTTCTCCAGTACAGCCAAAGTAACTTTCAATCTTTAGTTTTTCCTTCAAAACAAGGAAAAACCTTGAGTGAAATAAGCTTGGATGACAGTAAAGATGATCTCAAAGAGATTACAAAAGAGGTTCTCAAAGAGGTCAACAAAGAAGTTCCTAAAGAGGTTACCACTCCAGCTGTTCAGAAAGATAAACCCATCTTATTGCTTTGGGTCTGGCCTGAAAACTACAGATTTGACTTAAGCGACTGTCAAACCTATTACAACATCGATGGATGTCGTATTATAGATGATCGGAACCTGTACAACCAGGCAGACGCGGTGCTTATCTTCCACAAATCTATCAGTTGGGATCTATCTAACCTGCCGCCATCTCCTCGCCCTGCTTTCCAGAGATGGATTTGGTTCCATGTTGAATCGCCAACCAACACTCATCGTATTCCAGGGTTGGAGAACCTCTTCAACCTCACCCTCAGTTACAGACGTGATGCCGATATCTCTGTACGATATCCGCTCACTGTCAGCAAAACGCCAATCAAGGGGTTCGAGATTCCCAAGAAAGACAAGCTTGTCTGCTGGTTTGTGTCCAACACCAACCCCAGTACTGGAACCGGGACCAGGATGAAGTTCTACGAAGAGTTCAAGAAACATATCAACATAGACATCTTCGGTAACATGGCCGGGAACCACTTGAAAGATGAGGAATACTTCCCTACCATGTCCAGCTGTAAGTTCTACCTGTCCTTTGAGAATTCCATCCACAAGGACTACATCACAGAGAAGTTCAATGGCCCAGTTTCCGTTGGGACTGTGCCTGTTGTGTTGGGTCCACCAAGAGAAAACTATGAACAGTTTGCTCCACATAATTCATTCATTCATGTGAACGACTTTGCTAGTCCTTTAGACCTAGCCAATTATCTGCTTCAACTGGACAAGGACGACGAGGCCTACAGTCGCTACTTTGACTGGAGAAAACATGTGAATGCAACTCGTCATCTAAACAATTTGAAACAAGAGTTTGTTACGTACATTTGCCATGCCTGTGAATACATTGGGGTTCACAAGGAGTATAAAGAAGCTCACGATATCTACAAGTGGTATTTTTCATGATCCAGAGCAGGACATTTCTTTTTTTTTTACAATCTTGAGACAGTATAATGGAAACAAACCTCTACATGGGAAAAAAGTCATACATTTGATAAGGGCAAAATAATACAGTATATTGCACAATATATATGACAAAAGACTATATATATATATATATATATATATATATATATATATATATATATATATATATATATATACTTATTCTACCCTAAAACAAAGAAAGAATATATATTTTTTAATGGAACTTTTAATGGAAGTCGGTGCAAATTATTGTATTCCTTTTGTATGCTTATCTGCTCATCCTGGAACATGTATGTAATACACATGACAAATGCAATGTCAAAAAAGGGAAAATGGAGATGGAGATATCGAAACAAGCTTTTTTTTCTACATATCGTGTCATAACATCAGATGTTTAAGTTTAAGTGTTTATGGTTTTGTAAACACATTTAGTTTCAGTTTGTCCCAATTTATACCACAGTTATGAAGTCCATGGTCTATTTTAATGGACAACAGCGCTTTATTAGTGTTAAATGCAACAACAAATTTAAATATAGAGAAAATACATGATGTCCAATGAATGCAGGGTCTGAAATAGATATAGAACAAAGTTTATTATATTACAATGACTGCAGTTATGTAAATTAATCAGCATTTAACATTCAACTCAAGTGTAGTATGTGGTGTAAATTTAAATCAGTCCAAAAACTGAATTTGAATTTAAATTTGAATCCAACCAACAGGATGCTGAAATACATTTTAACGGATTTAAAGAAAGTGTAATTGAATTATTTGAAAATCAGAGAAGTTCATTCTTATAACATACAGTATCAGTAAGAATGTGATGCGAATGGAATGGAATTAGACACTAACATTAACCATACATATACTACATTCCATTAATGTTGAATAATTAGCGATATATTAATTTCCAATCAATCAAATGAAAAAAAAAGTTTTGGTAAATGCAACTATTAAAGTACTTTACAGGGTAACATTGTTGCACAAAAAGGCATGTACTAATTCTTTTAACCCTTTCAGACCCTGCATCCATTACAATGCACATCATGTATTTTCTTATTTTTTCAAATGTTTTCTTGCAAGTAACACTAATTGAGAACAGTTTTTAATTAGAATAGACTCTTAATGAGCCAAATCAAAAGTTTATAAGCCAACAAAACAATAGCTTAACCCCGCCAACTGCACTGAAAAAAAAACATTAGAGCCAAAAGAGGCAAAAGTAAAGAGCTATTTTTTCATTTTCATTTTTTATAAATATAACATATAATATAATATAATTTATATAACATAGGCCTATAATTCAGATCTAAAAAGGGTTAATTAATTGTGTTTGTTTTGGCCGTAACAGGAAATGTAAAAAGCATGTGCGCTCTGTAAAATGTTATTTTATTTTTTTATAATGTTTATTGTTGAGTGTCGGGTTTGCGCTTTGTAGTGCGTCTGTGTGTTTTTGTATGTGTGTGTGTGTGTGTGTGTTTAACGAGTGGGGGTGTCCCTGGCGTTTTTTAAATTCAAATGAAGCAACAGATGTAATCAATCACAAGTTTAAGATTTTACATTTTTAGTAAACCTCATTGTAATCTATAGCTCAATAAATCCATATTCCTCCATTTTTAGCCTCTTTTCTGTGTTTTGAAAGGCGCCTGTTCTCTGTCTGTGAGGCTCGTCTGTGTGTGGCGTGGCAGCCTGTTGTTCCCTGATTGGTGTTGCGTTACACAGTGACCAGGGCATATATATATGTAATGCTCAACTTGCCATGATGTACCTGATCAGCTAATTACTAGTTCAATTTCAAACTGTGATTATTAAATTTAGGATTACAGGACTTACTGTCAGCTATAATGAACGGAAATTAATTTAGCTAACTAGAAGCCAGATGTAGTGCATATCCAGAATGTAGTACAGTCCTTTATGTTTGTAGGTTAAAGCAGTTTGTTAACCCTGATCACTGCCCCAAAATAGTGTTTTCCACCTGAACCAGCTGATCAGCTAAAGAACAGTAATTACCAGAGTTTACTTGTTAAAATCCTTTAGCCCCCTATGGAGCCTAAATTAATCATGTACATCAGCAGTGTATTAGACACATCATACCACCACTTACTTTATTAAACTGTCTTTAAAGCAGAGGAAGCTGTAGAATATGCAGGACAGTGTTAATATGCAGTAGAATATGTAAGAACTGGGTTGAGAAACACTGCTGTAACGTGACTTCTGTTCATTTGTATTTCACAGTAAGACCACATGTCCTGACGTTTACAAAAATCTCTATGAAACGTAAAGTTACATTTTTTTACATAAAAGGACACCATCTTAAGAAGAGCTCTCAGTAGAAAAAATTAAAAGCGCAGGACACAAAGTTTTTTTTTAAATGAGTGGAGAAAATGTAAATATACAACAGAATTGACATGCCGATACATAATAATAATAATAATAATAATAATAATAATAATAATAATAATAATAATAATAATAACAATAACAAAATCTATTATATTATTTGAAATATTAGGTGATAACTGATCCTTTTCGTCATATGTATATAATTCAGACATTGAATGCATAATTTTTTCTAACATGTTTTGGTTGTAAAATCACCTTTACTTGGATGTTAACTAATAATAAACAACATACAGAATAATTTAAGAATAACTGCACGCACCCAAACCCATGGGACTTGGGTTAAGGGCTGGTGTTCATTTCTGGTGGAAACTTCAATCTGCAGGAAACTCAAAGCTCTTACTCTCTGCTGATCTGCTGTTCCGTTTGATGCTCCGTTTCCTGAAGATTCTGCCATAGATGTGAAAACCTCCCAACAGCGCCAGCAGGACGATGATCTCCAGAACCCAGACCAGAACAAACACAGCGATCCCTAGAGAGAACCAGAGCAGAAGAGCTTCTATTAGACCTTAAATTCACAGTTCATACAGCAATTCTTCACCAATACAGATCAGTTCAGTAAAGATGAGATTTATTTTACCCGGACACTGCTGTAGTTCAATAGTTTTAGATCCACTGCTGACCTGGTTCTCTACATAACAGGTAACATTTCCAGTATAGTCTTTATCCAGCAGGAGAGTCTGATTCCCATCAGTCAGTCTGGATCCGGATGTGGTTCCACTGAGAGTCCAGCTGAACTGGATCTGATCTCCATCAGACGAACAGTTCACTCTTCTCTCCATGATGGAAGAACAGCTGTCCATCACTTCCACTGACGACACCACAGCTACAGATTATAGATCAACAGCCCAGATTAGATTATAGCTACAGATTATACCACAGCTACAGATTATAGACCAACAGCTCAGATTATACTACAGCTACAGATTATAGACCAACAGCTCAGATTATACTACAGCCACAGATTATAGACCAACAGCTCAGATTATACTACAGCTACAGATTATAGACCAACAGCTCAGATTAGATTACAGCTACAGATTATAGATCAACAGCTCAGATTATATTACAGCTACAGATTATAGACCAACAGCTCAGATTAGATTACAGCTACAGATTATAGATCAACAGCTCAGATTAGATTACAGCTACAGATTATAGACCAACAGCCCAGATTATACTAGAAGCTACAGATTATAGATCAACAGCTCAGATTAGATTACAGCTACAGATTATAGACCAACAGCTCAGATTAGATTACAGCTACAGATTATACTACAGCTCAGATTACAGACCAACCGCTCAGATTATATGACAGCTACAGATTATACTACAGCTACAGATTATACTACCGCTACAGATTTTAGACCAACAGCTCAGATTATATTACACCTACAGATTATAGATCAACAACTCAGATTAGATTACAGCTACAGATAATAGACCAACAGCTCAGATTATAAATCAACAGTTTAGATTAGATTACATCTTAGGCTATAGACCAACAGCCCAGATTATATATTACAGCTCAGATTATTAATAAACAGTTTATAACTGTTTATAATATTACAGCTCAGGTTAGATTACAGCTAAACTTAGATTACAGCGCAGTCCAAATTAAAGCTCAGTCTAGCTGACAGCTCACTTTGGATAACAGCTGAGTCTAGATTAACTTTAGGATATGGTCTTGTTGGTCATTACTGCATCACTGCTGTTGTTATTGTTCTTCTCATAGTAAGATTTATACGTAAAAAAGAACAGATTTACCAGGACATTGCTGTACTTCAATAGTTCTCTTTCCACTGCTGACGTGATTCTTTACATAACAGGTAACATTTCCAGTATAAACGTAATCCAGCAGGAGAATCCGATTCTCATCGGTCAGATTCTGATCATGTGGGATTCCATTTAGAGTCCATCTGAACCAGATCTCATCTCCATCAGACGAACAGTGAACTCTTCTCTTCATGCTGGAGAAACACCTGTCTGTAACGTCCACTGACGACACTCCAGCTACAGATTATAGACCAACAGCTCAGATTAGATTATAGATTAAATTAGATTACAGCTCAGATTATTTTAGAGTTGAGATTATATTAAAGCCTCGATTAGACTATAGTTCAGATTAGATTACAGCTCAGATTTAGTTAAATCTTGGATTAGACTACAGTTTGAGCACAGTGCTTGTTGTTAGTCTGATTTTATGACGGATTCTGAGGGTCTGAATTTCTCCACTATTGAATTTTGTAAAATACTGAGTGAGAGAGGATTTGCTGAATAGAGCGTTCAGTAATAAATGTTATTTTCAGACTCACTATAGAGAATTATCACACTAATATATACAAATATCATTTATATTCACGTTAGACCTTGTGTAGACCCACCTTCTATATTCAAGAAGAAAATGTAGTCTCTGGGTCCACCAAATGGCATATAATCATCGGGTGGGGGTTCGAAAGCAACAAAATAATTGTTTAATCTGTAACTTCCTGTATCCACCTCCTCTGCTCTGGTTATTACCATTGTATTGTTTTTAGGAACAAACTGCCATCTTGGATCTAAACTGATGTCTATGAGTGTTTTGCCTGAAATTGTGAACATGAAAACATTAGGCGTTTCACTTTCTTTCCATAAGTTTAAATCATTAAGATCAGGCAGCTGAAGGTACAGCGGGCATCCCAGAGCTCCATAAAACACACAGTACTGAGGAAACAGGCAGCGATGATCTATAATATTCAGAGCTGCAGAGAAAGAAGAAGAAGAAGAGGGTGATTAATGTGATGCAGTGAAGTGTGCTAAAGCACATGACTTTAACAAACTTATTAACAAAGTTATTAATTAACACTCAGTATTTTGGGTTTAATCTGTCTGCAATCAAATTAAAATAAATAAAATGTAATAAACATCTTTAATTTTTATTCAATAAATTGAATTATGTCCACGTATATTTAAGAAAGGACACATTCATGAGACATATATGATAATATGTTTGAAATTGGGCATTATTAAATATATTACGTTTCGGTTACACATCAACATACACAAACATATAGGTAAAATGTTTTTCTCATGAATAGATTGTAGAAAAAAACATAGCTGAATCAAAAAACACGTCGATAATTAAAACACGAACTCTAGAAGAGATAAAAAACCTTCTTAACTTTCAGATTTATACCAAATCATTTTAGAGCGTTTCTATTGGTCCGTTTATTATGACGTTCTGACACATCATAAAAAACAGCTGAAAAAATAGTGATACACAATTTTAACATACAACCTGACATTTACATATTTTTTAATACATATTCATGCGTACCCAGTAAATGAGATTAATTTAGATGAATTATTCACAGCTGATTAATCCCCTTTCTTGATGCATTTCTGAGTCTAATATTTATCGAGGCGACACAGATAGCAGCAGCTGTGATTGGTCTGCAGAGCCTCGTGATCCCGCCCACACATTCCCCCAGCTAAGAGAAATAAGACAGTGTGTGTGTGTGTGTGTGTGTGGTTGGAGGGATGGAGGGATGAAAGGATGGATAGGAGACAGGGGAGATGTACTCTGTAAAAACAGAACTTAAAATTGTTCTCCTTAATGTGATTTTTAATGAGCTGAATAAAAATATTAAACTGATCCATAAACTATAAAAAAACTAATTTCCTCATCTAACATTATTAATCTTCTTGTTAAAAGTTGGTGTTAAAATTTACTAATTATATCTGAACCCTAATTTCTTCAACTATTATATAAACTGCTCTGCACTTCTGCACATGCTCAGTTTGAGTCTTTAGTTGAACGGGGTCGACTGAGCAGTTCTGGAGGGGTTTTCTCCTGATGTTTGTGATGCAGTTGGTTTTGTGTGCACTACAGTCATTTTGAAGAAGACTTACTCCTTTCCTATTGGCTCCTGGCTAAATCTATTTGCATTTATGACTTTCATTAACGTAAAACAGGTGATTAATACAGCTTTTTTTTTTTGTTGCTCCTAAAGTCAGCAGATCTTACAATAAACACTTCATAGAACAAAAAAATAAACCAATTCAAAACATGAAGTAAATTTCTAATTTGGTGAAATGTAATATTCATATATGTTTTGATTCTTATGAAAAATGTCTGATCTGAAGATTTCTATTTAGAACAACTTAAACTTAAAACTCAAATATTTAATGCAGTAAATTGAAGCCTTGAAATGTTGAGTTTTCTCAACTTTTTAATTTTTACAATTTGGAGGGATGAAGAGAAATAGAGAAAGACATAGAGAATGATAAAAAAGAGAGAAATGGAGAGAGAGAAGAAAAGAAAGATGGAGGGAGGGGGGGAGAAATAGATGGGTGTAAATGGAGGTGAGATGGAGAGAGAAGGAGAGATAGAGAGAGAGAAGCGCAATTTAAGAAAGACGTTAATTTGACGATTGTTTTGATAAATTACGATTTATAGAATTAAAATGTTAAGAGCTGGAAATTGCACAATGTTGCTGCAGCATATTTTCTTTTGAAAGATGCAGAGTTTGAGAAGTTTAATTCAGGTTATTATTCTGATCTAAA
Organism: Astyanax mexicanus; assembly: GCF_023375975.1. Classification (NCBI taxonomy): domain Eukaryota; kingdom Metazoa; phylum Chordata; class Actinopteri; order Characiformes; family Acestrorhamphidae; genus Astyanax; species Astyanax mexicanus. The sequence continues at coordinate 1,652,472 of NC_064426.1, forward strand.
GATGATGAAATTCTATTGTTAAATTTTAA
>NC_064426.1:2710000-2737500 GCF_023375975.1 Astyanax mexicanus
GATTGTAGCTTTACTATACTCATACATATACATTAACAGGCCTTTTCCAGAATACTGTATATACTGTATATAGGATGACTGTCTATTAATCATAGTCAAGTTCTGACATTGTAGCTTCGTTAAACCCATGGCAATGCAGTTTCCAGTGAAACTGGACTTGTTATAAAATGCTAGCCGCGATTAGCACAATGCTAATAATGGTCCGAAGCTTCTAGCAGTCATTTATGCCGACTAGCATCCATCGTCTGATAGCCTCGTTAGCCTTATTTTATGTTATTTTTTTATTTTTTGGGGAGATGTGAGGGCTAACGAGCTCTTCTCCGTGCCCCGTGGTCGTGGCTAATGCTGAATAGGATTAGCTAATACTAAATAATTCACTGCCTGATTGCCTGATTGCCTTATCAGGCTTTATTTATCCCCTTCTCTTCTTTCATTAGCCGTTTCAATACATTACGCCGCCGTCTCCAGCCCGTCTGAGCTTCAGCGGACGCCGGATTCAGGCGGTAGCGGAATAAAGAGCGGCCGAGAGGAATGGGGCTGTAGGTAGCCTCGCTCAGGCCCGCGTCCGGGTCCTAATGAGCGTTATTGAAATGTGAAGCTGCAGTGTAAGCTTGGAGGGAGGCTATAATGGAGCTGGACGCAGCCAGTAATGAGAGGCCTTTCCCAGTTGGCCTAATTGCCGCACGGGCAGAAAAAAGGGGCCTAATTGGCCATCACTCCCCCGTCTGAGCGCCGGGCGTCCAATCCCTTCTCTCCACACAAGAAAAGAGAAAAAGAGGAAATATTTTAAAAGGGGGCAGCGTCGCGTTTGAGCCCCGGACACCTAATGAACTTCTTCCCCGCCGAATTTTCAGAAAGGTTGCGGTTCTTGTGTTCCTTTGTTCCTGTTTTGTCAGGCAGTGCAGGTACAAAGATCTGAATGGAACTTGGGTTGCCATTAGCAACGTCATAGCAACAACCTAGCAACCACTCAGCAATACCATAGCAAACATCTGAAATAGTGCAGTAACCACCTAAAATCAGAGTAATTACCTAAGATACCACAGCAACCGTGTTGCAACACAATAGCAATCATTTAGCAACCACTTAGCAATACCATAGCAAACATCTGAAATAGTGCAGTAACCACCTAATATTAGAGTAACTGCCTAGGATACCACAGCAACCATGTTGCAACACAATAGCAATCATTTAGCAACCACTTAGCAATACCATAGCAAACATCTGAACTCGGTTTGCCATTGGCAACGTCATAGCAACAACCGAGCAACCACTTAGCAATACCATAGCAAACATCTGAAATAGTGCAGTAACTCCCTAAAATCTGAGTAATTACCTAGAATACCACAGCAACCGTGTTGCAACACAATAGCAATCGTTTAGCATCCACTTAGCAATACCCAAACAAGCTTAGGTAGATGCCACAGCAACCACCTAGCAATTCTACAAAAATAAAATTAAATATTTTAAATAAAATGTTAATATAAGTTGTTCCTCACATTGTGTCCAAATTTTACAATGAACAGTGGGCGATTATGAAACATTGTAATAATCACCTGAAATACCATAGCAACCACCTAATATAACATCTGTTATAATGGTCACGCCAAAATCTTGTATCTCTATCTTGTATCTACATTTTGAATAAAATGTGAACTGGAAAGAGATTTGTTCCCTGATTCATTTCTGCTCTTTCTTTAGAATTGTTTTCTTCATGAATCAGAATTGAACTGAATCGTGTCCCCGTGAGTGTGAACGGTGGTGGATGATAGGGTTTGTGAGGGCGTCTCACTGGCCTCGTGAGTCCCGTGTCATTAAATTACCTCCGCCTTGCTGTGCTAATGTTGCGTGCGGAGTTGCGTGCGTGAACAGAACGGCTAATGCGTGTTTACGCATGCTGGTAAACGTATGTGTGTGTGTGTGTGCGTGTGCACTGATACGTTGGTGGCAAGGTCACGCGTGAGCATCTCGACGTGTCCTTGAGAAAGTTAACGGAGGCCGGCGAGGAAAGAGCGGCTCGGCCGGGCGGAGTATTGATTTGCCGCTTAAATCAGCATGATAGCAGCTTTGTCCAATCAGCTCTTTTTACCAATCAGATTAGAGCTTTTAGTGTCATCGATTGGAAGCAGGGAGGTGGTGGGAGGAGTGTGTGTGTGTGTGTGTGTGTGTGTGTGTGTGTGTTGGGTTCAAGTGTAGACGGCAGCCTCGGCAGTTAAAACCTGTCCGTTCATCAAAACTCAAGTTACAGCAGGTTTATTCAGCCTCTCTTCAAAAGCAGGATGCTGATTTTTTCTCCATGGGGTACCACAGCAACGCTCTGTCAACACCATAGCGTTCACCTGAGAAATCGAAGCAATTAATAGGGGTAGCATTAAACTAGCATAAAACACCATAGCAGCCACCTAGCAACACTACTGCCTCAATCAAAGAAGAGCTTAGCAACACCATAGGAACCAAATGAAATGCTACAGTCATTTTGGCAATACCATATCAACCACCTGGACAGCACACCACAGCTACACTATAGCAACACCGTAGCACCCATCTATCAAGCACTTAGCAACACCTGAGCATCCAACCAATAGAGTAGCAAACACCTGAATAATATTCGTCAACACCATAGCAACCACCAAGCAACTCCATAGCACCAATCTATCAAGCAAATAGCAACACCTAAGCATCCAAATGGAATACCTTAGAAAACACCTGCTTAGCACTTGGCACTGCAAATAACTAGTCAACACCATAGCAACCACCTAACAACACTGCAGAAACCACATCACAATGGCTTACTAATACCATTGCAACTTTTAGTAAAACCAAAGCAACCCCCGAGCATCTAAAACTAAAATACCTTACCGAACACCTGGTAAACACTTGGCAACACCACTGCAAATAACTACTCTGCACCATAGCAACCACCTAGCAACACTAGAAAAAACACATCCCAATGGTTTAGTAATACTATAGCAACTTTTTAGTAAAACCAAAGCAATTAGCAACACCTTATAATCCAATTAAAATACCTTAGCAACCACCTAGCAACACCAAACCACATCACAGCACACAATAGCCTAGTAATTCTATAGAAACTTTTTACTAAAACTAAAGCAACCCCCTAGCATCTAAAACTAAAATACCTTAGCGGACACCTGGTTAACACTTGGCAACACCACTGCAAATAAATACTCAGAACCATAGCAACCCACTAGCAATACTATAGCAATTGGCATGCCATAGCAACCACCTAGCAACACTAGAAAACACATCACAGTAACTTAGTAATACTATAGCAACTTTTTTAGAAAAAACAAAGCAATTAGCAACACCAAACCACATCACAATGGTTTAGTAAATCTACAGAAGCTTTTTAGTAAAAACCGTAGCAATTAGCAACACCTTAGAATTCAACTGAAATACCTTAGCAACCACCTAGCAACACCAAACCACATCTCAACGGCTTAGTAATACTATAGCAGCTTTTTAGCAAAACCAAAGCAATTAGCAACACCTTAGAATCCAACTGAAATACCTTAGCAACCACCTAGCAACACCAAACCACATCTTAATGGCTTAGTAATACTATAGCAGGTTTTTAGCAACCAGTTTTAGTAAATGTCCTGAGGAAGAGTTCAGAAGGGCAGGATGTACCTGAATAAAATAGCGATTTGAAGTTTTGGACTCGGGCGAAAAGAGGAAGCTGACATGTTTCATTTCCTCCTCGTGCATCACTCGTGCGCACTCGGGCCGAGAGAGAGAGAGAGAGGTTCTGTACGGTGGAGGTATCGTATGAGCAGAATTCCGGGTCTGAGACGCTTCAGGTTCCTCAGGAGGAGCTGAAGAGGAGGAGGAAAGCCGTGTCTGGTGTTCTGCCTGCTCTCACTGATCAATTCTGCCTTTAATATTTTACTGTATTGCAGCATCCGGCCCGTCGCCCTGCGGTTCTGTGGTCTCCTCGCCTGCTGTAAAGCTATAACTCAGAATCTCACTGTCTCAGGTGCAGTCCTGCAGATACATCTCACCAGGTACCAGTGATGAACTTTAATCAGCGGACAGAAGCTTCAGCTGCTTTGTTGGTCATGTGACGTATAGTACTTTTATATAGTATTTATAGATGACAGTGTGTCACATAGTGAAGTATAATACTGTGCAGTATACAGTATATTGCTATATGTTATACAGTACAGGCAGTGTATATTGGCTGCCATGTTTCTTTAGAATGAGTAAATTGCATTTCCTGGTCAGAAAAAAAAACTCTGATTTATATATATATATATATATATATATATATATATATATATATAATTTTACCAGGTGCATGTGTAATTATCCAAAATATGTCTAAAACAAACAAAAAATAATAATAATAATTACGGTAACACTTCCTATGAACACTGTATTCATAATGCTTTATGAATGCATTCATAGCGCATTATAAGACATGCATAATCCCTTTTAATGACAGCAATAAGCCTTTATAATAACTCTTAATAATATACTTACAGCGACATTCATAACACATTATAAACTACAAGTATAAAGGGTTATAAAGAAGGGGCTTATAATGCATTATAATATCTTTTCATAAGAACATTGTACAATGTAGTGTTTTGCTGCACTATAACACAGATTTGGAATATTTTGGTGTAATGCATTTTAATATGCAGCTATGCTTTCTCAAATGAAGATTTTATATAAGTGTGTAACACATTATAAAGCATTATAAACAATCATAACTGACTTTATGTGAAGTGCGTTTTTATATGCTTAATTTGAGAAATTAATCTGACGATTAACTGTTGACTGTTGTCAGGGTTTTAATCGGTCAGTGGCGCAATCTATTTTCTGCAGCTTAAATATATACGTGGAAACATTATAGCATTTTAACAGCTTAGGCGCAAAGCGTGAAAATAGACTGTTGATGAGGTGTAAGATAGCAAAGAGCATCGCTACACACCTTGTGCAAGGTGCGCAAGATGTACGATAGGACCCTAATTCTTTAGCTTTCATTGGATATGGCAAAAATCATGGGACGCTATTTTAGCATCTTCCTGATTCCGCAAAACCCAGCTCATTCACACTGCAAAAACATCGATTGGTGAAAACTAGACAAAATATATGTAAGTTTAGACATATATGCTTATATTAAGCAAAACACTCTGCCAATGGGGTGAGCTGGTTATTCTTGGTAAGATTTCTGTAAAAAAAAAAAAAGTAATCACAAAGTCTCAAAATTAGTAAAGTAAGACTTAAATCAAGCAAAAATCACAGATTTGTTGCCTTAAATTTGGAAACAAGAATTAGAATAACTTGATTGATGACTTTTTGTGCTTGTTTTCGAGTTCAAATTACATAAAATAAGATGACAATTCTAATTCTAATAGAAAAAAATAAAATCTATTGACTTAAAACTCAACAAATTTCACTTGCTAAGATTTAGGTTTTTGCCGTGCATTCATGCGTGTGACTGAGAAACTATCGTAAACACGCCACCTGCCACTCGAAGACGGGCAGCCCTGGTGGCAGGAGATGCAGATGAAGCGTGGCTGTGAGGAAACGGTTTGGCGGAATGAAACCATTCCTGCGATTTCTTTCCTGCGTGACCTCGGTTGGCCCGAGCGGCTTCCGCTCTGGAAGACGTTTCATGTGTTTGCTGGAACGTTTCCTCTTCCTTTCTGAGCTTTTCTGAAGAGTGATGGAGCTCCTGAGCGGCGGAGGCAGCTCCCTGCGGTGAACTCGGGGTGAAAGTACAGAAGAAAGGGCTGGTTTGACAGGCGAGGGTAGCGGATCACACGGAAAGGCGGGTTCATGTAAATACGGTACAGTCTGGCAGCCAGTCAAGCGTGGCCTACAACCAACAGAGCGCATGAGGACATTTCATTACATTTATTTCACTCATTGCAGAATTAAATTCAGCGCAGCCCTGTGTAGCACTAATATCTACAGTGCTGCAATAGTACAATTTAATGCTGCGTCATTAAAGGAATGGAACCAGCTTCTGTCCCAGGAACGCAGCATTGACCTGTGGGATATGTGTGTGGGGTCTCCTGCATTGCATGTAAGTTGCTCAAAGTAGCTTATTTAGTTACCTGAACATCCCTTTCTGGCAGCTTCCTCTTACAAGCGTCCACAGTTAATCCTGTTGGATGTGGTTGGTCCTTCTTGGTGGTATGCTTACCTGACATTAACCTGGATACCGTGGCTCTTGATGCATCACAAAGACTTGCTGTCTTGGTCACAGATGCTCCAGCAAGACGTGCACCAACAATTTGTCCTCTTTTGAACTCTGGTATGTCCCCCATAATGTTGTGTGCATTGCAATATTTAGAGTAAAACTGTGCTCTTACCCTGCTAATTCAACCTTCACACTCTGCTCTTACTGGTGCAGAATTAACAAAGATTGAACACCAGGCTGCTCCAATTTAGCCATGAAACCTAAAATCCTACACTAAAATGATGACAGGTGTTTCAGTTTCATTGTCCAGCCCCTGTATGTATGTAAAGGTGTTTTTGCTAAAAGTAGGAATGCTACACAATGCAAAAAAAAGTTGCTTTCTCATGCAGCACCAGAGAAAGTCATTGTTTCTTTCTTTTTCTCTTTTTCCACCGAATAAGAACTAAAAAATTTAAACGTAAAGAAAGAGAGAAAAATGCACGCTTCAACATGCACTGCTCAGGATTCCGGAGGTTGCTCAAAGTAGCTTGTTTAGTTCACATGCATGGACAATTCTAGCCAGATACTGCAGGTCACAATCATTACCACCCTCCTGCACTGTACTGTGTCCCACCCGAACATCCCAGACAGCTTCCCCTTACAGCGTCCACAGTTAATCCTGTTGGATGTGGTTGGTCCTCCAGCAAGTCTTGGTGGTATGCTGACATTACCCTGGATACCGTGGCTCTTGATGCATCACAAAGACTTGCTGTCTTGGTCACAGAAAAGTAGGAACGCTACACAATGCAAAAAAAAAAGTTGCTTTCTCATGCAGCACCAGAGAAAGTCATTGTTTCTTTCTTTTTCTCTTTTTTTTTCCACCGAATAAGAAGTAAAAAATAAAAACGCAAAGAAAGAGAGAGAAATGCACGCTTCAACATGCACAGCTCAGGATTCCGGAGGTCAAGCGCTTTCGGAAGTGCGCTGTTAGCAAATAGAATCTGTTTTTTTTTAAGCCGACGCTCTTCTTAAAATGAAACAATCGGCCCTCGGTGCCGTTTCCTCCTCAGCCGTGGCGCAACAAAGGCAGATAATTGCATTTCATCCGGAGCGGAGCAGGAAAAACTTCCACTCCTGAAGAGTTACACAAAAGAAGCGACGAATAAAAAAAAGGGAAAAAAAAGGAGTTTTCAGCATATTTATTCCTCCTGTTCCCGTTCCCGTCCGCGGGAACGCTCACATCAATCACTGTTTCAACTCACGCCTCGCTCTGATGCTGCCTGATAAGGGTTTAAGAGAGAGAGAGAGAGAGAGAGGGAAAGAGAGAGAGGGAAAGAAAGAGAGAGAGGGATAGAGGGAGGGAGATTATCCATCATCATTTTATCAGTTCCAAGGGAACCTTACACGTGTTTCAAGTACGGGGCATCACAAATTAAAAGCCACTCCAGCTCCGAGCCGGAGATGGTGGCTCAGCACAAACGCTATCATGCGCTCTGCCTTCAGGTAAACGCAGGGAAGCTGCTGCTGCTCCTCTTTTTAATAACAAGCTTTTTTTTTCACTACAAAAAGTGGCAAAACTCATTTTTCAGGCACCACAGATAGAGCTCACCATGCACCACACATCCCTACTACTTACAAAAACACACACACACACACAGCGGATCGGAAAGTTACAGTTAAGTCGGATATATTACTTTTTTTTTTTGCTCAGCTAAGTCAGAAATTGTATCTTTTTTTATATATCAGGGGACATCAGCAGAAATCACAACACATTTTTACTGTAAGATTTGATTAAGCAACTTAAATAAGGTGTAAGTATAAATGTAAGGGGGGGGCAATATATCAAACACAATTAAATGTGATATCACAATTAAGGCAAAAGAAAAAAAAAAGTTCTGCAGATTAGTGATCCAACATGCTATGAACTCATAATAATGCACTATGAGTATCAAACGTTGGTGTATAATAAAGGACACTGGGCTGATATAATCTGCACTGGTAGATGTGCCATGAAAAATTGAGAATAGAGTGAATTTTTCAGCAAAAAGCTGCAAAAACGTCAATTTAAAAAATGTTTTGCAAAGACGATGGATAAATTGATGAATGGATGGATGGATGGATGGATGGATGGATAGACAGACCGACAGACAGACAGATAAATTAATACTGTGAGTTTTCCAGAAAAAATATGTAAAAACGTAAATTTGAAAAGTCTTGCAAAGATGGATGGATTGATGGATGGATGGACAGACTGGCAGACAGAAATATGGATGGATGGAGGAATGAACTGATGGATGGATGAATGGATGGATGAATAGATGAACAGACAGACAGACAGCCAGACAGACAGAAGATGGATTGATGGATGTATAACAAGAGTTAGGGTTAGGGTATGTACAACAAATGAACGCATGGCAAAATTACACAAATTTAAAAAAATGAATGGATGGATAGACAGACCGACAGACAGACAGAAAGATGGATGGAAGAATGGTTGGATAGAGAGAAAGAGTGACAGAGAGATGGATGGATGAATTGATGGATGGATGGATTGACTGACTGACAGACAGAAAAAGAGATGTGATGAACAGATGGCAAAATTCCACAGATGCCAAAGAATGGATGGATGGATATATATAGACAGACCCACAGACATACCGACAGATAGATAGATGGATGGAGGAATGGATGGATGGATAGATGGATGGATGGATGGATAGCACTGAAATTACCAGAATATGTACAAACTAGCAGCCAAACTTACTGCAACTCTGTGAATTTCTTAATATAAATTGGAAGCTTTTCATCCCCAACAACTCAGAACTCACAACTTCCATTCCCAGCATGACCTTCTTCTTTACGTAAGCGTTAGGGATTCAGTAGCTCTGAGCCTGGTGGTAGTTTAGCGAGTGATTGGTGGCAGAGGGGGCCACTCTCCTCCCTCTCTCTCTCTTTCTCTCTCTCTCTCTCCGAGACCCCGGGGCAGGTGGGCTGAGCTCCAGCTCACCGTTTATCCAGTTTGGAGGCTGTGGCTGGTTCCCCCTCACAGCGCTACGCTAGCTCCCCTCTCTCTCCTCCAAACCCGGCTCACCCCGGCCACCCAGAGGCAGGTGGCACCAAACGCTCGCCATATGGCGGCCGCTGAAAGCGCGGAGATGAGGAATTAGAACTAACTGGGCAGAGATGGAGATCAATGATGGCCACTTATCGCTTCAGGACACGGGGGTGTTTGTTATTTATCTGACAAAGAGCGCCTGCAATTTTTGGGCGCGAACAACAGGAAGGAGAAAAGTGCTGCATTACTCCTGCACCCCCTGCTGGCCTGGAGCCACGCTGACCTTTTGTCCGGCCACAATAAAGAGGGGTGGGGGTGCTGGGGGGCAGTGATTGGTGGTGGGGGGTGGGGGGTGGGATTCTTACTGTGAACAGTTTTGCAGTTCTGTGATCACGCCACAGTGGCTAACGGTGACTAGCGGTGGCTAACAGTGGCTGACAATACGAGGGGGAAGCTTTTGAAAAAAAAGAAGAAGCCAGCTGCTGGTCACAGTGATGTCCATCCTGAGGGATATAACAACACATCCCCCCTAAATAAAATCAGTATATTTAAAAAAATAATAACTATATATTTCCATTATATATATAAGTATATATTTCCATTAAAGGTGGAAATTTTTATACCTCTTTATGTTCATGATGTTTTTTGAACAAATGTAATAGAGGCACAAAACTTATCTCCCTCCTCTGCTGACTTGCCACGGATAGTAGGTACAGATTCCTCCCTCAGACAAAGTCTGCTGGCTAATCCTGCTGTGTACTGTCATGAGGTTTCAACCAGCAGATCTTGGTGGTGTAACTGATTTATTGGGTGGTGCTCTGGTGGTTCTATGGTGGTTCTATAGGTTTCCTTATTGTGATGTCACAATAAGGGCGGAGCCATCCAGACGGTTCATGGAAGCATATGATTCCTGACACCAAACAACTCTTCCAGCTGATTCACAGAAAACAGATGGATGGGTGGATTGTTTGGAGTTTTGCATAATAAGTCCACTTTTTACATTACACATAAGTTTTAATTAAAACAATGTAATCCAATAATAAACTCATTTGGGTACCCTGGTCACATGACAGATGTTTCTGTTGGAGTAAATAAGTAAGTAAACAAGTAGTACATAGGTAGCAAACTTTATATATAATAAAAATATAAAATAATACACATTTAAAGTGCCATTAATTTTGTATACGCCACTCTCTATAAGTTTAATTAAGTAGATAAACAGTAAGATGTACAGATGTCTGACTGTAATTTATTTCTTTTCGATGCATTTTAATCAGAAGTGCTAAATCGTCTGCATTAGACAGTATGGAAATATGAATTACTGCGCTGAATTAAATAAACATGCTGCGTGTCTACGGTTTCTGAAGTGGCTGTATGTAAATCAGACGTTACATCATTACAGGTGCTTTCTTTCAGGTCCTTGTTGTTGTTCTGCTGCAGACGCAGTTTATCGGTTTGTGAAACACTTGACTCTTCTGAATCAGACTGACGGCGCTCTGAGGAGATGAACCTTGGCGTGATGAGTTTATTATCTGCTGTAGATTCCTCTCCTCCGTCTACAGTGTCTCACTTATTCTCTTCACTTATTCACACAGATTAACCCTGTCTCTCCCGGACCTGAGATCAGACTCTTTATCACTTTATATCAGAAATATTCTGATATATGAGGAGCATCACTCCACCACAACTATCTGAGCCTTTAGAAATTACAGAATAAAGTATAAATGGATAATTAAATGGATGGATGGACAAAGAGATATATACATAGACAGATGGATAGATTGAAGGGCTGACAGATAGATAGATACATAGATAGTTAATTGGATGGATGGATGGATGGATGGATGGATGGATGGATGGATGAATGGAATAAGGCCAGACAGATGGATACATAGATGGATGTATGGATGGACAGAAGGAAAGAAGGACAGACAGACAGTTACATAGATGGATGGATGAAATGACAGATGGATGGATGGATGGATAAGAAGGACAAATAGATGGATGGATGGAGGATGGATGGATGATTGAATGGATGGATGAAAGGAATGAAGGACAGATTGATACATAGATGGATGGATAGAAGGAAGGTTTATTACTACTATTTATATTCATATTAATAGGTAAATGAATGGATAGATAAGTTTAAAAACAGACAGATAGATGTATGAATAAATAAATGAATTAATGAATCAATGACAAATAAGAAAGATAAAATATAAATAAATAGATTTATTACTATTTATATTCATATTATATGTTAATCTCTCTCTATATATATGCCTTATTTTCACATTATTGTCGTAAGGTATCTCTTTTTGTCTTATCGGCAGATTTCATATTTAATTTTTCTTATATTTATATCTATACATATATTAGTATTTTTTGGTAATTTTTGGTAGTATTTTAGCTGCACATGCTTCTTCAAAAACACGTACAGACAGACCACAGCTTTTCTCAGCAGCCGTTCTGATATAAAACTATAAAATAAACATTTAAATTGAGCTGTAAAGTGAGGTTTTGTTCTGAAAGAATCAGAAGTGAATGTAATGGTGGGAGAACTGAAGTGCTGGCTGCTGTAAGAGAGAGAGAGAGAGAGAGAGAGAGAGTCAGGCAGGGCTCCATCGCTCCAGAGAGCATGGGGTTACATACAGACAGCAGCAGGGGAGCACACACTGAACCAGCCCAAACACACACCAACACCAGCTCACCAACATCATCTATACACCTGTAACATGTACAGCTCCGTAAAAAAGACAAAAAGACAACTTCATAACGATATTTGTCCTTGATTTTACCAAATTAAAAACCTCTGGAATATAATCAAGAGGAAGATAGATGATCACAAGCCATCAAACCACCAAACTGAACTGCTTAAATATTTTTTGCACCAGGAGTAAAGCAGCATAAAGTTATCCAAAAGCAGTGTGTAAGACTGGTGGAGGAGAATATGATGCCAAGATGAAGCATGAAAACTGTGATTAAAAACCAGGATTATTTCACCAAATATTAATTTCTGAACTCTTAAAACTTGAACATGAATATCAGCTTGTTTTCTTTGCATTATTTGAGGTCTAAAAGCTCTTTAAATGACAATATTTTTACATTGTGAAATTTAGGAGAAATGTTGTCTGTAGTTTTTAGAATAAAACAACAATGTTCATTTTACTCAAACATAAACCTATAAATATCAAAATCAGAGAAACTGATTCAGAAACTGAAGTGCTCTCTTAATTTTTTCCAGGGCTGTGTATGTATATGTGGCACACAATGAAATTGAAAATGTCAGATTCAGTCTGTTTTTTAGCTGTTCGTTCATTGTGAAACAGCTTAGCATAGAGCAGCAGCAGAGATGACATTAATTAATAGCTGTATTTATTATAGTTATGGGTAATTAATCAGGTTAAACTGCACCTGAACAGCCCTATAGCTCAAGTATGAGGAGTATATTTGATAGTTGGGACGAATCGATAGGGAATAAGTTTGGGACCAGAACGTACCAAGATCACCTCCATCATTTTGGACTGCACCAAAGTGTGATTACTGTTTTCACACCTGCCGAAACGAACCACACCCAGTCCATTTTAACAGGACCAAATAGTGACCGAATAGTGTACACTTACACACCAGCTCAGAGCAACACAACTAATGAGGAGCAGTGAAGAACAAACACACCAGGGGAAAACTCCATCAGCCAGCGCCACAGTCGGGGGCAGATAATTACCCCACACCTCAGAGCCTGGCACCAGCTCCCGCCCTTTCATCTGGACGTTCGGTGGGAAGCAGGAAAGCACACACACACACACACACTTACACACACCTACACACACTGCGAAGTGACCCCGGCTGTGTCCTGATTCGATTGTTCAGTCCCGCATGCAGATGTCGGGACCTGCCGCCCTGCCGCCGCGCCCCTCACCGCTCCAATTTACATCTGATTCAGCCGCCTGATTGGCTCCACCTGGCCTGCGCACCCACCCACCCGTGCCCCCCGGCAGCGGCAGATTGGGGAGTGAGGGAGCGAGACTGGAGCTGATGAAGATGCTTATGCTCACTACTGAAGCTTCACACTGAGAGAGGAAGAGGACGAAGACGAGATCGCTGTGCAAAAACACAGTGTACAGTATAGGGCTGCACGATATATCATTTAAGCATCATCATCGCGATGTGCACATGCACAATACTCACATTGCAGGACGTGCGACGTCACTTGATGCAATTAAATCAAACACGTTGCAGACATGTTGCAGTGTTTTGCTTCTTGACACAAGAAGTAGATACACAGCGCTGTCTCTGTGTCTGTGTGAGAGACAGGCTGCTGCTGCCTGAGAAGCACCAGAGGGAGGGGGAGCGCAAGGGGTGGGAGGGGTTTACATTCTTGTAAACACACAAGGTGTATTTTTTGTGCCCTCTAGGTACCAAAGACGGTACTCGAATCGAGTTGTGTGATGTATAATTGACAGATGCTTTATAGATCACTAAAATATTAGTAAGTGACTTTTTTTGTAAGCTGTTGAGTATGAATTAGGTGAAACATCTAGAAAAATGTGCAGATGTTGCACTTGAATCTGTGAAACTATGTGAAATATCTACATCGTATTCAGTTTTGTGTTAGTGTTAGTTTGTGTCCCATTCTGCCCTTATGAGTCACCAAATCCCACCCCTGGGATGTTGTTTTAAAAGTCTGATTCTGCCAAAAAAATCCACTTCTTTTTCTGTGTGAAATACAGTAGGTTTCTCTCTGAGTTGTTTATGATGCTGTATGTGAAAATGTTTCTTAACCTATTGTGTCAGCAGTAGCTAGTAAAAGAAACTCCTCAGAAATACAAGTTGATCATAGGTTGATCATACAGTTCGTAGGTAGGTGTTCTCTGCTGCAGTGCTGTTAGCCAATCAGAGGTGATATACAGTATTTGCATGTATGAATATTAATGAGCAAGAACCAAAACCTGTCTTTCTTCAGAGACCACTAATCCAGTGAACTAAAGCAGGGCTAAATAGAAACACCTGAGCACTTTTTTCTCAACAAACAGCTCACATGGCATTCATTCATTCTAGAGACACAACTAGACATTTTAAAAAGAATAAAAAACTATGGTATAAGACCTTTAAAGAGAGTATCAGCATTTTACTGACTGTAGCCCATCTCCTGCCAGGCTGCTGTGATACCCAGTGGTTCAGAGAGGCTCTCCACACTCTGTAGGAGTCCTCCCCAGATCACTCGGAGGGGTTCAGAGCAGACGAATGGTAAACACCATCAGTATGAGAGCAAGAGCTTCAGGATAAGAAGAAGCGTGTGATCAAACGAGGAGAGAGAAAACTCCAGAGCGTCCGTATCTACTCCACTGCACACAAACTTAATTAACAAAATTAAGACCGCACTTCAGTTTCTGAATCAGTTTCGCAGATTTTGCTTTTTATAGGTTTATGTTTGAGTAAAATGAACATTGTTGTTTTATTCTATAAACTACAGACAACATTTCTCCCAAATTCCAAATAAAAATATTGTCATTTAGAGAATGAGAAAAATGAGAAATGGCTGAAATAACAAAAAAATATGCAGAGCTTTTAGACCTTAAATAATGCAAAAAAGAAAACAAGTTCATATTCATATTCAAGTTTAAAGAGTTCAGAAATCAATATTTGGTGGAATAACCCTGGTTCTGTATTGTAATCCCAGTTTTAATGCATCTTGCCATCATGTTCTCCTCCACCAATCTTACACACTGCTTTTGGATCACTTCAATTTAAATTCAAGCAGTTCAGTTTGGTGGTTTGATGGTTTGTGATCATCCATCTCCCTCTTGATTATATTCCAGAGGTTTTTAATTTGGTAAAATCAAAGAAACTCATTACTTTTAAGTGATCTCTTATTTTGTCTTTAGACTAGTAGACTGTTAGAGGGGTGTAAGATAGCAATAAGCAAGATAGTACCAATAGTCCTGAAGTCTAAACCTGAATAAATCTGAAGTCCTGAAACTTAAAACACTAAAACACTCTCACTTTTTGATAAACGCAACAATTATCAGATAGCATTATCCATCTGTTAATCAGTATACGCTGCGTATCGCTGTACCTGGCAACGTTTCAGTCTCGCACTTTAGTGTCTGGTGAAACTCGTCCACCCGCCGCACTCTACAGCTGGTCTGTAGAGCGTTAGCGTTAGCGGAGGATGGGATTACTCCGCCCCGCTGATGGAGAAAAGTCCTTTTTTATTCGTGATGGAGGAATCGGAAAAACTTTAGATCTAATTAGCAGCATTTCGCCTCTCTGGATGCCAAAGCCGGCGTGCCAAAAACAGACAGCGTTCCACGACGAGCGCCTATATCAGCCTCCCGCAGCCCGGACCCGTCACTCCATTTCCATTTAGAGGAGAAGCAGCCAGCCAAACAGATTGTCTTCCCTGAGTCCTTTATCCAACTACATTATTTTAGTGGAAGCAGACGGCGGCTCGAGATCGGACAACTGTTCTGGTCTTGGCTCGGCTCTCCGAAACAGCGCAGGACGGCAGAGAGAGAGCGTTTCAACAGATACTGACTTTCCATTCGCTGAGAAACTAATCTCAACTCACAGAGAAAGAGAGAAAGAGAGTGTGTGTGAGTGTATGAGTGTGTTTAAGTCTGTTAAAGTGTGTGTATGGGCTGAACAAAGTAATCCATTGAATATATACAGTTTGAAACAAGCCTGTCATATTAATTACTGCTTGTTTAATCAATGGCAGCTCAAAGAGTAATATGAAATATTATACAGTCTTAGTCCAAGAGGGATCCATTTACTAATGCAGAAAGTGTGTTTAGCCTACAATAACAGCAGCAGTACACTGTTTATATTCATTCTAATATATAGAACTACTGTAAATAGGGATTGTCTATCACATCAAATCAGAAAAAGTTGGTAAAAAGTCCTGGAAATGTTTAATATGTCCAGAAATTGTGTAAATTTTGTAATTTTTTATATTGCTTGTTTAATCAATGGCAGCTCAGAGAGTAATATGAAATATTAGACATTCTAATGCAGAAAGTGTATTTAGTCTACATATACAACTTAAAAATCACTTAAAAATGATGAGTTTCTTTGATTTTACCTAATTTAAAACCTCTGGAATGTAATCAAGAGGAAGACGGATGATCACAAGCCATCAAACCACCAAACTGAACTGCTTGAATTTTTTTGCACCAGGAGTAAAGCAGCATAAAGTTATCCAAAAGCAGTGTGTAAGACTGGTGGAGGAGAACATGATGCCAAGATGCATAAAAACATAAACTGTGATTAAAAACCAGGGTTATTCCACCAAATATTTTGGGGGTTTTTATTGGCTGTAAGCCATAATTAGGCAACTCTTGGTCTTTCTTTCCTGGGGTGGTCCTGATGAGAGTCAGTTTCATCATCACTCATACCTTCTTTACTGGGGTCAGGTAAGTTTTATAGTAGCATGTAAAGTCTGCAGCATAAAATTTTGCATTGTCTTGTTGAAAAATGCATGGGCGACCTTGAAAAGATGTTGACTTAAAGTAGTATTTGATTTTACAATCTGCTGCAGGTTTTCACTCTAAATCTCTAAATCTAGTTATTTTATTCATGTGCCAATGATAAGCTTTTATATTGTAATTTTAAAGTGCTGAAATCTGTAGGACGTCATGCGTAAACACTGTGCGTAAAGGACGAGCACGCTCAGCGCTCTGCACAACTGTTCACCATTTCCCTAAAAAACTCCTCCCGTCGCATGGCTACTCATGCAGCCCTTCAGCCACAGTTGCTACCAGATGGTAATTGAGGTTTCTCCAGCGGGACAGAACTTCAGCTAATTACACACGTCATCCTGCATCACAACGCCCGTCCTGCTGTCTCCTGAGACCTCCGTCTCAATATCAGCTCCGAAACATCGATAACGGCCCTGAGATATCAATACTGATCATCAATAACTCACACTATCAGCTCTGAGATCTCAATATCACCTCCGACACATCGATAACGGCCCTGAGATATCAATACTGATCATCAATAACTCACACTATCAGCTCTGAGATCTCAATATCACCTCCGACACATCGATAACGGCCCTGAGATATCAATACTGATCATCAATAACTCACACTATCAGCTCTGAGATCTCAATATCACCTCCGACACATCGATAACGGCCCTGAGATATCAATACTGATCATCAATAACTCACACTATCAGCACTGAGATCTCAATATCACCTCCGACACATCGATAACGGCCCTGAGATATCAATACTGATCATCAATAACTCACACTATCAGCTCTGAGATCTCAATATCACCTCCGACACATCGATAACGGCCCTGAGATATCAATACTGATCATCAATAACTCACACTATCAGCACTGAGATCTCAATATCACCTCCGACACATCGATAACGGCCCTGAGATATCAATACTGATCATCAATAACTCACACTATCAGCTCTGAGATCTCAATATCACCTCCGAAACATCGATAACAGCCCTGATATCTCAGATCTCAATATCAGTTTCGAAACATCATTTTCAGTCCTGAAACGTTAATAACAGTAGTGCTGGAATTTGAGTATTAACACCTTAAATGCCATAAATTTCATTCCTGGAATTTAAATAGGTCTAGAAATTGTATCTTTCAATCCTGAAAATTCAGTACCTCCTCTTAAACCTGTCAGTCCTAAATATTCAGCTTATATCAGTCATGAAAGTTCAGTATTTGTCCTAAAATCTTTACCAGTTCTGAAGTGTCTGTAATAGTGCTGAAATATTAATCAGTACTGAAATATCTACCAGTTACAAAAAAAATATCCGTAATAGTACCAAAATAGATAGCAATACTAAAAATTCAGTATCTGTTCTGAAATCGCTACCAGTTCTGAAATCTTTGTAATAGTACTGAAATTTCTAGCAGTACTAAAATTCAGTATTTATCCTGAAATCTCTACCAGTTCTGAAGTGTCTGTAATAGTACTCAAATATCTAGCAGTACAAAAAAAATCAGTATTGAAATCAGTACTGAAATATCTAGTAGTATTAAAATTTCAGTTAGTCCTGAAATCTCTACCATTTCTGAAACATCTAGCAGTACTGAAATTCATTATTTATCGTGAAATCTCTACCAGTCCTGAAATTTCTCCTATAGTACTGAAATATCTAACAATACAAAAATATCTAGCAGTACTAAAAATCCTGTATTTGTCCTGAAATCTCTGTAATATTACTAAAGTATCTCTCAGTCCTCACAATTTAGACCTACATTAGAAAAAAATCTTAATTTTATATATGTTACATTTCAATATGTACTAAAATTTCAGTATTACACATTAAAACACACAGTCAGTTCTGGAATTTCAGCAGTCCTGAGATCAGTCCTGAAAGATAAGAGCAGTGCATGTGTGGCAGGTCCAGTCTATAAGAGGCGGGACACGGCAGCAATCAATATCTTATTGATTTAAAAACACACAGAATGCAGTTTTACATCATTATTTTTCAGCTTTACAGCAAAAAGCTGATACACAGAGACTCCTCCCTGACCTCACTGTTACTGTATCACCCCCCCCCCCAAACCCCCCATCAAACCCCCCCCCCCAACTCAGCACAGGAAATCCATCATCACCGCATTCAGATCAATCACAGCAGCTCATTAGGAGCAGCGTAACGTCCGCGCTGAGGTCAAGAGCCTCCGCTGATCTCAGAGCACGGGTCGATGATCTGTAACTCAGGGATCAGTTAACTCTTCACTCAGACTCTTCACTCAGACTCTTCACTCAGACTCTTCACTCAGACTCTTCACTCTTCACTTAGACTCTTCACTCAAACTCTTCACTCAGACTCTTCACTTAGACTCTTCACTCAAACTCTTCACTCAGACTCTTCACTCAGACTCTTCACTCAGACTCTTCACTCAGACTCTTCACTCTTCACTCAGACTCTTCACTCTTCACTCAGACTCTTCAATCTTCACTCAGACTCTTCACTCAGACTCTTCACTCTTCACTCAGACTCTTCACTCAGACTCTTCACTCTTCACTCAGACTCTTCACTCAGACTCTTCACTCAGACTCTTCACTCTTCACTCAGACTCTTCACTCTTCACTCAGACTCTTCAATCTTCACTCAGACTCTTCACTCAGACTCTTCACTCTTCACTCAGACTCTTCAATCAGACTCTTCACTCTTCACTCAGACTCTTCACTCAGACTCTTCACTCTTCACTCAGGCTCTTCACTCAGACTCTTCAATCAGACTCTTCACTCTTCACTCAGACTCTTCACTCAGGCTCTTCACTCAGACACTTCACTCAGACTCTTCACTCAGACTCTTCACTCTTCACTCAGGCTCTTCACTCAGACACTTCACTCAGACTCTTCACTCAGACTCTTCACTCTTCACTCAGACTCTTCACTCTTCACTCAAGACTCATCACTCTTCACTCAGACTTCACTCAGACTTCACTCTTCACTCAAGACTCATCACTCTTCACTCAGACTCTTCACTCAGACTCTTCACTCAGACTCTTCATTCTTCATCCAGACTCAGACTCTTCAATCAGGCTCTTCACTCTTCACTCAGACTCTTCACTCTTCACTGATGCTCTTCACTCTTCAGAGGTAAATGAAGAGTACAGGCTGGCTAATTAACTGAAGTGCTGCACTAAACTCTGCGGGGACGCTCTGAGTATAATTAGGGATTTTAGAAAATTACTCACCATGTTTTTTGGCTGCATGTTTAGAAAAGGTCAATAAAGTTCTCTTTCTGGTTAATTAAAAACAGTGGAAACACTTCCTGGTTTGGCCAGAGTTAAAACTGCTGCACTGCGTTCAATAAACCACTCAACTGAATTTCAATTTCACTGAATATTACAACAGTTTTGAGCAGCAGTTCCAAAATCCCAGTATCTAAAACATCAACTGCACTCCTATAAGTTTCAACCAATCCTGGAAAAAAAAGTTCTAATAGTTTAGAAATCAATATTTGGTGGAATAACCCTGGTGGTTTTTAATCACAGTTTTTTTCATTCATCTTGGCATCATGTTCTCCTCCACCAGTCTTACACACTGCTTTTGGATAACTTTATGCTGCTTTACTCCTGGTGCAAAAATTGAAGCAGTTTGAATTGGTTTGATGTCAGTAATATAATCTTAATATCAATCTTGAAGTCTCTGTAAGTCCTAAAATATCATTATGAGAATATCAGTACTGTAATGTATTATTAATATGTAATACTGAAACCAAAAGCAGTGTGTAAGACTGGTGGAGGAGAACATGATGCCAAGATGCATGAAAAAAAACTGTGATTAAAAACCACCAGGGTTATTCCACCAAATATTGATTTCTGAACTCTTTAAACTCTTATTTCAGCTATTTCTCATTTTTTTGCAAATAAATGCTCTAAATGAGAATATTTTAATTTGGAATTTGGGAGAAATGTTGTCTGTAGTTTATAGAATAAAACAACAATGTTCATTTTGCTCTTTACTTAAACATAAACCTAAAAATTGCAAAATCAGAGAAACTGATTCAAATTCTGAAATCTGAATATCAGTCTGGTAAAGTTTTATATCACTCCAGGCTCTTTAAAAGTAAATGACAAGTGAAATCTACTGACCTGCCAATTAATTAAAGTGTAAATGGTTAGAATGGTAATTATGAATTTTATAAATTGGTTATAATGTTTTTTTTTATTTCTTTTTCTTTAGAAAAGGTCATTTTAATCCTCTTTAATCGTTCTGGTTAATTAAGAACAGCAGCATCTCGCTCTGTTTTGGCTCGGGATAAGAACAGAGCATTGTGCTGAAATGAAGGATGATTAAATTGCGTGTGATTTTTAAGTGAGAGGGGAATGGTTTTGCTGTGGGATGATTCTGATGATCTTGGCTCTTATCGGACTGAAACCGGCTGCCAAGTGCTTGATGGGAAATACGCGGGACTTCAGAACAGGAATTACTCCGCGCTGCGGCGTTATTCTCTGCTTATTAGTTCTGAAAGATGAGATTTCACCACCACTACTGATCATTTATGAATCCGCTGCAGCGTAACAGAGCAGCGCCGCTAAAATCCGGACAGATGGGAAAAGTGACAGAAAATGTATAATCTTTAAAAAAACAAGAGCTTAAGAGAAAGTCATCCACCAAACGCTGAATGCTGAGCTCATTTCACTTCATCCATTTCCTCAGAAGCTTAAATATATAAAACAGAGATCATAATGCAGAGACAAGAGACAGGGATATTCAGTTCACTGCTTATATTAAATATATTCCAGTGTATTTTATTGTAACAGAAGCATGAGATGCACCACAAACTCAAACTTATAATTAACTCAATCCTTGCATCTGCTCTCATAACCCAGGAATATGTTGGGGATTAGTTGGGAAATTTGTATCATAACTGAAATATCAAGTTAATTCTGAAATTTTAACATCAGTGTCAAAATTCCTGCCATTCCAGAATTCATTAAAACACAGTTTTAATTTAAACATCTTAATATTAATCCTGAAATCTACATTTCAGTTCAATTTCAGTACATCCTTTTCACCCAGTCCCGAATTCTTAATTTTAGTCCTAAAATGTCCAAATAAGCCCTAAAATACAGCCTTTCAATTTTAAAATCAACTCTGAAATTTCAAAATTAGCCATGAAATTCCGTTCTTCAGTTCTGAAATTTTAATTCAAGTTCTGAAATTTTTAATTAGCTTTGAAATTTAGCCTTTCAGTTTCAAAATCATTTATGAAATTCCACTTTAATTTCTAAAATTTCACTTTCAGTTCTAAAATTTCACTTTCAGTTCTAAAATTTCACTTTCAGTTCTAAAATTTTAAAACTAGCCATAAAGTTTTGCTCTTCAATGTTTAAATTCAGTTGTGATATTTTAATTTGTCCTGAAATTTCAAAATTAACCCTAAAATTTAGCCTTTCAATTTAAATTTCAGGCCTAAAATTTAAAAATAAATCCTAATATTCAGCCTTGCAATTTCAATTTCAATTTCAATTCTAAAATTTCAAATTTCATTAATAAAACTTCAAAATCTTCACTGAAATTCAGCTTTGTGATTTCAGTTTCAGTCTTGAAATGTAAATGTTTGTCCTAAAACTTATGTCCTTGAATCTTAACCAATATTGAAATCTTAATCTCAGTTCCTACATTCAGAATTTTCACAATACCAGTCTGAATCCTGAAATCCTCAATATCAGTCCAGCTTATTTCACTCCATTTCTTTAGAAGTTTAAATATCTAATACAGAGATTATAATGTTAAGAAATAAGGGGGATATTAGGTTTGCTGCTTATATTGAATATATTTCAGTGTATTTTTCTGAGATAAATCCTCGTGCTGTTGAGGGATGACAGTAGATCGTACTCCTCCTGTGAACAGAGTGCAGGAAAAACTCGGCTCAATTAAGAACGCCGTTCTCGTACGTGTTCCCGTAACCCAGTACTGACATTTTGAATGAACGTTTTAATTACAAAAGCAACACTTCATTCACAGGCAATTATCTTTACTGATTCCTTCATTATTAGCTTTGCCGAATTAACAATGTACTGTGCATCTCATTAAAGGCAAAGGTTACAATTAGAGGCCGCCGACTTATTGGATGGAACCAATTACAGAATTGCTGTAGATGAGGGTTACAGAGCTGCTGCTGCTGCGGCTGATTCAATCAAACGCAGCTGAGTAAACGGACAAAACGCCCTAATCATCATAACCATCAACAGCAACAACGCTTTCACAACTCCAAAAACCTCCAGCGCTTAGAGAAACAGAGCAGAACGCCAATCTACACCAGCTCATCTACAGCCAGGGGTGCCCTATTCCACACAGCGGGGGTCTCCAGAGGAACCGGGGGGGAGAAACGCATGGAAATTGAATCAAAGGAGCCTCAATATCAGACCTTAAATCTTAATATCAATCCTGAACTCTCCAGCATCAGTCCTGAAAAAACGGATTATTAAGAGTAATGCAGCAATAGAAGTCAGACTTTCCCAGAAACAGTCAAACACTTAGTAACAATCTCAAAACCCTTAAAATCTCAATAAAAGTTGGAACAGAATCTTAAAAGCAGCTCTTAAATCGTAATACTAGTACTGAAATGTTAATATCAAACCTAGAATCTCACTATCAGTCTCGCAATGGCAATAATATCAATTACAGATGTAAGATGTTAGTATCTGTCCTGAAATCTTGGGTTAAGCATCCCCAGCACCAACATTGAAATCCTTATTTTAGCGCTGAAATCAAAACAATACCTGTATTGATATCTTAATATTAGTCCTCAAATCTTGGTATTAGGATTGAAATTACAGAATCAGTCCTGATATCCTTGTTATCAAATCCCAATACCACTACTGAAATGTCATCAGCAGTCCCACAAACCTTTAGATTAAGATTAAGTCTTGCAATCCCAATATCAGACCTGACATCTTAAAACAAGTACTGAAATCTCAAGGAAAGGAATTAAAAATCAATACATGTATTTTAATTCTAATACAAGTACTGAAATCCCAATCAATTCAAGTACTGACATATCAATACAAGTACAGAAATCTCAGTACAAGTACTGAAATCCTAATACAAGTTCTGAAATCTTAATACAAGTACTGACCTCACAGTACAAGTTTTTAAATCCTAATAGAAGTACTGAAATCTCAATACAAGTACTGACATCTTAATACACATACAGAAATCCTAATACAAGTACTGAACACCTAGTATCATTCCTGCAATCTCAGTATACTGTAAATCCAGAATCCCCAAGGGCAGTACTGAAATCTCAATACAAGTACTAACCTCTAAATACAAGTTTTAAATCCTAATAGAAGTACTGACATTTCAATACACATACAGAAATCCTAATACAAGTACTGAAAACCTAGTATCAGTCCTGAAATCTCAGTATACTGTGTGTTCAGAATCCTCAAGGGCAGAGAAATTTTAATAGAAGTACTGACATCTCGATAGAAGTACTGAAATCTCAAAACAAGTACTGAATTCTTAATACACATACTAAATACAAGTATTAAAATCTCAACACAAGTACTGAAATCCTAGTATCAGTACTGAAATCTCAGTATACTGTATGTCCAGAATCCTAAAGGGCAGTACTGAAATCTCAATACAAGTACTGACCTCTCAGTACAAGTTTTAAATCCTAATAGAAGTACTGAAATTTCAATACACGTACTGAGATTTTAATATAAGTACTGAAATCTCAATACAAATACTGACATCTCTATAAACATACTGAAATCTTAATACACTGACAGCTGACTTCTCAACAAAAATATTGAAATCCTAGTATCAGTCCTGAAATCTCAGTATATTGTATGTTCAGAATCCTTAAGTCCAGTACTGATGCCTCAATCGCAGCCCTAAAATTGTGTGATTAGTCCTGAAATCTGAATATCAGCCCTGAAATTTCAGCAGCAGGACAAACTGTTGTTGGTAAGAGCTGATAAAACGCTGATATTCTGCAGTTAGTGAATAGTGGGAAAGTTGGTAATAAAGACAAAAGCAGGTCATGGAAAGCAGGGAAGAGTTTTCTCAGCAGAACTTTTGTTTCTGCTTAATTTTCTTCATATATATATATTTATATGTATATATTTATATATTTTATTCTCCCAGAATTGCCTGTCCCACACATTCCTCCAGGAACCGCAGAATTAGCCCCGCTGACCGGGGAGCCCGCCGGAGTCCGCTGGAGCCGAGTGGAGTCCGCTGGAGTTTCCTGGGAAGAATATTCATGGATGAGTCTCAGGGGCTAATTATAGCATTAAGCTTAAAACCCTTGAACTGGTTCCAGAACCCGCAGGGGGGGGCGGGTCGGTCCCGGATAGAGCCGCCCGGCCCGAGCCTGATGGACAGGTGAGGCGCTTTTAGAGACCAGGGTAAATGTTTGTCTCCGGCGGAGCGGAGAGGCCACGGCCCAGTCTCGACCTGCGCACACTGAAGTGTGTGTGTGTAAGTGTGAGAGTGTGTGTGTGTGTGTGTGTGTGTGTAAGAGTGTATGGGTGAGGCGGTGCTGATTTACGACGTTGCATTTGCTTCCTATTGAGCGCAATTACACAGAGCAAGAGCGTGTACAAGCAAGGCCTCGGACGCAGGCGGTACCATTCAGAGCTGGGGCAGGGGTGTGTGTGTGTGTGTGTGTGTGTGTGAATGGTACGAGCAGGAGGAAGATTTATAGCCTTCCACCAGCTCTAAATCTCATCCCAGACTCTCTCCCTAGCAAATACACTCAGACCAGGAAGCGGCTCACGTAATTAAAGAGCAGTGCGAATGTAAATACGCCAATTATAGCCTCCCTATATCTCTATTCTTATACCGCAGCACTGAGCTAACACACTCGGGCCTGGTTCCAAATCAAGCTCTCAAATCAAGGTAGTGTACGAGCTCCTGCAGTGAGTGCAGTGGGTTCACTAACCACTAACAAAACCCAGGGAAATCTGGTTCCTGATACCCCAAATTAAGACCCTGACTCACAAACCGAGTAACTGATACCGCAATTTCAGTTTCTAATACCTTAAATTGAGATTATGATATCCAAAATGAGCTCCTGATGCCCAAACTAATCTCCTGATGCCCCAATTTGCCGTTCCAGAAATCCTAATTTGATTTAACCTCTTAATTTGAGTCCCTACCATCTGAATTTAAAGTGCCTGATAACTCAAATTGAGCCTGAGCAAGCGAAATGATCTTATTTCAAAGCAATAAGTCTAAAAAAAATTGTTCCTCTGATTTTAATTTGTGTCCTACTAAGCATTGTGTGAATGTAAGATAGTTTTACTTTTATTTTAGGAATAACTATCCTATTATGATCAGTCTTCCTTATTTTTAATTTTTTAATTAGTTATTCTGAGTATTGTGTACATATCTGAGCCAGAATTGTGTGCTTGCAGAATTGCAGAATCCAGAAAACTGTATGCCCAGATGTGGATTGATTTCCTCAGTCCTCTAGGTTGACGGTGGTTTCCGGTTGAGAGTACGCTGTGTGTGATTGGCTGCTGCTTCTCACCAGTATGTGTGTGAATGGGTGCTGTGTGTAAATGTAATGTAATGTAAAACATTAATTCTTGATGATTAATATTAAATAATGAGCCCTAAAATGCGCCAAGAAAATGCGCGTTATTTGAGGGTCGCATTGTTCCAAAAGTGGTACCCTAAACGGTACCACTTTAAAATAAGACTACCTTTATAAAGGTTTTATAAATGGTTTACAAATAGTTTATTAATGGTTACTAATAAGGTTGGAAATGCCTTAAAAATCATTAATAATCAGTTATAACAACAAACATAGAAAGGGCAACAATGACCTGTTGTTTGCCAAATAGTGAACCCACAGCCATCTATATTGTTGCCCTTTCTATGTATGTGTTATAACTGATTATTACAACCTAAATAGTAACCATTAATAAACTAATTGTAAACCATTTATAAACCCTTTATAACGGTAGTCT
The DNA here is from genome assembly GCF_023375975.1 of Astyanax mexicanus. Lineage (NCBI taxonomy): Eukaryota > Metazoa > Chordata > Actinopteri > Characiformes > Acestrorhamphidae > Astyanax > Astyanax mexicanus. Next base: position 2,736,649 of record NC_064426.1, read on the forward strand.
TATTTTAAAGTGGTACCCTAAACTGAAGAAATGTCAGAACCACTTTAAAATAAGACTACCTTTATAAAGGTTTTATAAATGGTTTACAAATAGTTTATTAATGGTTACTTATTAGGTTGTAAATGCTTTAAAAATCACGAACAATCAATTATAACACATACATAGAAAGGGCAACAATGACCTGTTTTTTGCCAAACAGTGAACCCACAGACATCTATATTGTTGCCCTTTCTATGTATGTGTTATAACTGATTATTAATGACTTTTATAAACCCTTTATGAAGGTAGTCTTATTTTAAAGTGGTACCGAAATGTCTTTGGAAACATCATTTATAAAATGTAATTTTCTTACGTGGACTCCTGAGTTCCACTAGTAACATGACCAGGAAGGTGAAGACCAGCCTCTCAGACTCCGGCTGCTGATGCTAAAGCAGAATAACCAACTGTACTCTCTCAGACTCCGGCTGCTGATGCTAAAGCAGATTAACCAACTGTGCTCTCTCAGACTCCGGCTGCTGATGCTTTAGCAGCTTGACCAACTATACTCTCTCAGACTCCGGCTGCTGATGCTGATGCAGTACGACCCAGGATTCATTGTGGCTCTTTAATTACACCATTTTTAAAAGAAATTAACTTTTCAGTACCACAAATATTTAGATTAAGACATGTAGAGATCTAAAAATAAGACATAAAATAAGTATAAAATATTACTGATATTTGTTGCTTTAAAGCAGACTGTAAGAACTTTTCCCCCCTCACTCAACCCGCGTAAACGGAGGAACCGGATGGACACAGCGTCCGTCTTTTCTCATGTCCTGAGAAATACACGAGGTTGGGCGGCATTAATAAATC